>NC_089580.1:188848691-188980852 GCF_019320115.1 Miscanthus floridulus
AGTTATGCTTATGCTTATATTTATCATGCACTAAGTTACGATATTATTTATTATCGGCTGAGTGTACATGTTGTGTCTAAAGCTGACGTGATCAAACACATGTTGTCAATGCTGATATTAAATGGGAGAATGGGAAAGTAGGATTCTTGCATTATCAGAAGTTGATTTGGGGTATGAATCAGCTAAAACAGTCAAAGAGCAAGTGATGGTTGATTTTATTACTCAACATTATAAACCAAGTATCAGCTATGTGGAACCTATACCTTGGGAATTATTCTTTGATGGATCATCATGCAAGCAAGGGGGTGTCATTGGTATTGTTATTATTTCGCTTTGGGGGGCAAGTTTTGAGTTTGTCTTTCAAACCAAACCAATGACCACCAATAATCAAGCAGAGTATGAAGCTTATTCTTAAGGGACTTCAACTTCTTCAGGAAGTAAAGGCTAAGTCAATTGAAATATTTGGAGATTCATAGTTAGTTATTAATTAGTTGATGGCCTATATGAATGTAAAGATGATATTATGAGGGTTACCATGATGAATATCGAAAGTTACTAGAGGGGTTTCCTCTTACTTCCCTTCAGCATATTCCAAGAGCATAGAATCAGGAGGCCAATAGATTCGCCCAGAGTGCATCAGGCTATCGGATGTTCTAGGAGATTTTAAGCAATGAAACTTTGGCTAATGATTGGAGAGTTGAGATAGATGATTACCTCAAGAATCCATCACAGAAGGTTACTAGAAAATTGAGATATAAATCGATTAAGTATGTTTTGTTGGATGATCAATTGTATTACAAAATAGTCGATAGAGTTTTGCTTAAATGTTTAAGTCAAGAAGAAGCAAAAGTACGGATGGGAGAAGTACATGAAGGAATATGCGGAGCTCATCAAATGGCTTATAAAATGAAATGGGTTATTCACAGGTCTAGATATTTCTGGCCAACAATATTAGAAGATTGTTTTGAATATTACAAGGGGCTTCAGGATTGTCAGCGTTTTAGTAATGTTCAGAAATCACCTACATCAGCTATGAACCCAATAATTAAGCCATGACCATTCTAAGGCTGGGGAATTGATTTGATTGGCCAGATTTTTCCACCTTCAAGTAGAGGGCACAATTTTGTATTGGTAGCAACATATTATTTTATTAAGTGGACTGAGGCGATTCCTTTAAAAATAGGAACTTCCAAGAATATAGTTGATTTTATCAAGGAGCATATTGTTTATCGTTTTGGGATTCCTCAAACCATTACTACTGATCAAGGGACAATGTTCACATCAGAGGAATTTAGATATTTTGCTGCTAGTATAGGAATTAAATTACTAAATTCTTCTCCTTATTATACTCAAGCTAATGGCCAGGCAGAGGCATCCAATCAAATTTTGATTAAGTTGATTAAGAAGAAAATTGAAGAGCACCAAGGAAGTGGTACCTGACACTTAATGAAGCATTATGGGCATATAGGATGGCTTGCCATGGATCGATTAAGGCCCCGTTCGCTTGTCTTAAAAATGGCTTGTTCGGCTTCTTTTTTCAGCTGGAACAGTGTTTTTCTCTCACAATAATTCAGCCAGAACAGTGTTTTTCAGCTAGTTTCAGCCAAGTTTCAGACCAGCGAACGGGGCCTAAATCATCACCTTTTGAGTTAGTATATGGGCATAATGCAGTTTTTCCTTGGGAGATTCAGACTATATCAAGACGTGTTACATTGCAAAATGATTTGATAGCCGAAGTCTATAAAAACCTTATGATGGATGATTTGGAGGACTTAAGTTATCATCGGCTGCGCACTCTTGAAAATATTGAGGCCAATAAACTAAGAGTTGCAAGACATTATAATAAAAAGGTCAAGAACAAATAGTTTTGCGAAGGAGAGTTAGTTTGGAAAGTAAGATTGTCGACTGGGTCCAAAGACAACTAGGTTTGGCAAATGGTCGTCTAATTAGGAAGGTCCTTATCGGATTAAACTGCTAGAAGAGGAAGAGGAGTTTGATAGAGCAATCAATGAAAATTCCTAAAGAAGTATTATCCTAGCGTTTAGATTAATACTTGATAGTCGATTTGTTTAGTCAGTCAGCTCAAATAGCCGGTACCTGGAATGATATCACCTTTAGTTCAAAAAGGAAAATTAAACCTGAAGGGGTAAAAGCCGATATGATATGTATCGCTTATACAGCAAATACACACACAAAGACAAATAGATTTATATTTCAGTAGATTCGGAAACGCATTCATAAAGAGAAGCAAAAATTTTATTCATTGATAGTTTGTTCGTAGTACAAACTAATAAAAAACTTTATTAATCATATCCTGGGTGGATATAATGTCCACGATGGCCACAGCCGCATCGTCAAAGTCCTCATTCAACTCCTCATGCATGTTGAAGTCGTCGGCCATTGGGAAGCCCTGGTTCCATGGTGTGGAGGTCATGCCCGGTCTAGACCTGCACCACAGCCAGGGCCACCACTGCATCGTGATGGACACTGTGGAGGGCGATCTCCTAGGTGTGCACCGAGACATCATGTAGGCGGTGGATAAGTAACGGGCCTGCGGGCGTTGACGGCCGCCGTAGCCACATTCGTCGCCAGTTGGAGGTTCTCCAACTACACCATCAGGGCTGACAATCATAGAAACAAAGAAACTATCAAGACAAAGGTAGAGAAAATAAGAATAGAGGTTTTCTTAGAATCCATCTTACCCGCCACCATGGCGTCATCGCCAGTATAGGAGTCGAAGGAGTCCGATGATGAATCTGGCACGAGGATGGCGGTGGTTGCAGCATTGGAGAGCTCACCGACCTTGGGAGGAGGAGGAGGAGGAAGAAGCCTGTGGTTCAAGACAAACCTATAGACACATCAAAAGGTGATCTGTTGATAGGAGCAGGATTCCTTCCTCATGCGGCAGAGCCGTTGGCTCACCAGCATCTCCTCCTCCAGATAGATCTTCTGTCGCGCGCTTACCACAGGTTGTCCTCACCTACCATGGGTGCTTGTTAGATCTTGGGCGGAGAAGAGGAAACTGCTATAGGTTCTATGAAGATGGAAGGACGCAAGAGAATGAAAGCAGTTGCAAATGTAGATGTGTTTGAGGCTGAAGCCCTTGGCTGGTGTTTATAGCCACTAAGGCGAGACGGTAGATATCTTGGGACGTGTGAAAGCAATCCCAATTGATGGAAGGAGAAGTGCCACTTCACTAATACCGAGGGGAACGCGGTGTTGATATCTGAAAAGGAATTCAAAGGGTTTTGTGATAAAAGCTATTTTCAGATTCAGTTAAGCCAGAGTAAATCAGAAATCAGAAATCAGTTAATTCAAATTGGCTCTTCTAGTCGAACTAAAAAATACAGTTATCATCAGGTTTATGTGCTATAGATACTGAAATGTGAATTACAAGTTAAGATGCATCATGAATTGCTCGTAGTGCTTTTAGCCGAATAAGCATCAACTTCTGCAATTTGGTGTTTATCTTCTTCGGCTGATCCGAGGAATGCTCTCAAGACTGCTGCGAATAGCTTTGCCTTCTTTAACCTTGGTCAGCATTTCTTATTTCTTCTATTTGATAACTATTGGGGATCTGAATCAAGTTGGACTCATGATGTTCGATGGTGGCTTTCACACTTTCTAGTTCTTTTTCAAGCTCAGCACGCATAACTCTTAGCTGATTTAGTTCTGGTTTAATTTTGGAAGCAGAGTTCTTCAAATTATCGATCAGTTGTGCTAATTCTTTGGACTTCCTAGTTTGTTAGAAGTTTTTTGGCCATCAAAGCTTCACGATCAATCAGATTTCTTTGATCCTTTTTCACCTTGGGAGCCTGGTCTTCTATACTGAATATGGGTATCAAGGCCTCCGCAAGATTTGGGGTCAAATTATCCTTATGGCCAAGAAGATTCTTCTCATTAGGTCTGCATCCTAGACCAAATCGGCTATATTTCCCTCGAGCATTGGCAGTATATCTTTTAGCCAATTTTTGTTCTCATCTGATAAGGTCTCTTAGGAAGAAATGGTTGATGAGCTAATTTCACTTTCATCTATGTATTCTTCAAAGTTGAAGGAGTAGCTCAGAGATGGAGAATTAAGTACCTACATGTGAACAAAAGCAGTTTTATTAGAAATGGTAGATGGGTTGACAATGAAATGAATAGTGAGGAGAATACAATACCTTTTCTAGAAGAAACTCTGGATGAGGAGAAGGAACAGCCGATGATGTGCCAACATCTTTTTCAACATTTGGTTGAATTGGCTCTAGACTTTTGATGCTTGTGTCTACAGACATCAAGAAGTTTTTCGGTTTATATTTGTTATAGAAGGACAAGAATGAGCATATAAATTTCTTACCATCGATTGTTTGCTGAGTTTGAGAGTCAATGGTTTCGGTATCAGCATCAACAGGGTCATCTTCAACTGTTGGATTGTTAGACCTTTGCTCTTGTGTAGATGTTTTCTCAGGTGGTATCTGATAAAGGAGACTGATCAGGGAAGAGTGAGGATTACATAAGATTAAAAGGCTTGAGGACATACCTTGGTAGCATCAGGAGGATGAAGTAGAGAGGTTCTCATCTTCTGCTATTTTGGGTCTGTCAGAAGCATCGGTTATTTCAATTGTAATCGGCTCCTTAGGGAGATTAGCCGATGAGAGGTTAGTAGACTGCCGATTCAAATGCCTAGGACAATAAATCAGTCACCCAAGGCTGATTGAGATGTAATAGTCAATGGCTGTAAGGAAGGAATTGAATTAGAAGTTGGATATCATCTTAAGAGGGAAGATAAGTTAAGTTACCTGAGCAATTGATGATTTTGCTTCTGCGAAGTCTCTTCCTAGTGGTGGTTTTCTGAGTCACACCTTGGGTTGCCTTGTGTTTTGAAGACTGATATGTGAGTATTGTTGGGGTAGCTGGGGTTTTCATCATCTTTTTCAGAGTGGGTGCATTTGATCCCATTCTTGAGACTAGATATGGTGGATAATATTCTATGGGATGCCCTTTCCTGTCTACACTTGGTGAATCAAATCCGGTATCCTGCAAAAGAGTTTGTTAGATGAATTGATAGGAGAACTTGTTAGATAATCCTTCTAAAAGTAAAGTAGTACTTTACCTCACTATCAGAAGCAAATTCTTCATCTAGGGCTAAACAGTTAGGATAAATTGGACTGTAGAAGAGGTGAGAGTGCCATTCTTGCCACCAGAAATCAAACAAATTTGAGGAGAAGGTAGCTATTGTCCATTTATGCAAGCAAAAAGAAGGAAGATCTGATTCTAGTTAAAAAACTCTAGAAGCTTCTATCATCTCACTGATACCTTCTCTTGGCTTCAGAGTGTTCCTAATGAATAGTTGAGGAGGTAGTTGACCAAGGCCGAATTGATGGGCCACAAAAGAAGGATTATAAAATTCATAAGTTGGGAGGTTACCTAGGAGAAAAGAACCAGTAGCCATTTTGCCATGGCCATGGCAAAATTTGGCTGGCAGTACATAGGGTTTGATAATACAACTAAACATTCTAGCAACTGTTTCATCTGAGCAGTCTGATTCAAACCGAAATTTGACTGGCAGAACTAGCTCATTATCTTTATCTTCATCATAAGGCAGCCAAGTCAGAATATTTGCATCGAACCCTTTGAAAAAATTCTTGAAAAGGTGGCCTATATCAATAGCAATTGTTAAGGCTGATGTAGCTTCACCATAATTCATACATTATCAAGTTCTTCCTTCTTTTCCTTTATAATCTTTAGCAAAGTTGGAAGAAGGGAAGGCTCAGATTCCTGAGGTTGGGTCTTATAATCTTATGCATATACAGATTCAACCACAATTGTATTAACCACCAAGGGCCACTGATGGTATGCACTGGTTCATTTTTCAGTAATCGAACAGATACCTGGTGCATCAGGTGATAAGCAGACCCCAGCAGATATTTT
This sequence comes from Miscanthus floridulus, assembly GCF_019320115.1. NCBI lineage: Eukaryota > Viridiplantae > Streptophyta > Magnoliopsida > Poales > Poaceae > Miscanthus > Miscanthus floridulus. The sequence continues at coordinate 188,854,605 of NC_089580.1, forward strand.
TTGAGGGGGATTTCATTGCCGGTTGCTAGACGTTCTATCATGTATTTATGATTATAAGTTGGTCCGCAAGATGACCCATAAAAGATGAATTTTTCCAGCCATATGTTCTGGAAAGCTACATGCTCTCTTTCATCAACAATCGATCCATCCCCAATATGGTTAGAATATAGCTAGCCCATCCTGTGTAGTGTGATATTTTGGCTAATTTTTTGGACCCAACACTTAAAAAATCATAAGGTTGCATTGATCCTGTTATTCTAAGGCCGGTCAATATGTAAATATCAGGCTAAAGTGATGGTCATTGGACCATGACAAAAAGCAAAAGCATTCAAAGTGTTGGACCAAAAGTAAGATGCAGAAATCAGAAGTAAGTCATTCCTCTCCATTCTAGATGGTAAGAGTGTGAGGCATTGATTCAAGTCATAAATTTCCCAATCTCTAGCCTTTTTCTCTGATACCCTACGAAACCAATCCCTACATCCCTTAGGCATTTTGGGCTAGTTTCTAAAGAGAGTTTTGGTGTCCCAAGAAGACAAATCCTACTGTAGATTATTTGAAGGGGATTCAGTTGATTTCTTGATTAATGAAATCGAATGGATCAGGGTCACCCATGGGTCTAAGATAATAGGGATTAGGCACAACAACTGATGGAATCAGAATTTTATTCCTCATTTCCTAGAAATCAGTTGGGATGAATTTAAGAAAAAGAAAAATATAGAGTAGTGGCTAACACTTGAAAGGTAGAAGTTTGAAGGCATACCTCAAGAACGTGGTCACTAGGTTGCCATTGTGGTCGAAATGGATCTGAATCTGAGGAAGGTTACTTGGATGGCAGTTTGGTAGAATAGAGGATTTGCTAGGGTTAAGGCTTTGGCGGTGGCGGCTTGGACTGTTGAAGTTTACTCGAGAAGGAAGGGGAAAGTAAGTAGGCCGAGCAAGCTAGAAATAATATTATTGGGGTATTATATAGAATTTGGCCTGAGATATCAGGAGCCATGCGTTTATTTTGGAATGAGCGGTTGCAACACGGAGAATAGATGAATAGGAATTTTGGAATAAAATTATTTTTATCTCAAAATTGGGGAGCATGTGTTTACATCAAAATTTAGGAAGAAGAAACGTGGGAACTCAAAGCTTCTAGGATTGTGTCATTAAGGAATCGATTAGATGTGAATCAGTGTTAGCTGATTTAGATGTGATGTTAGAATCGGCTATTTTATGAATAACGTCAGCAGACGGCATCAATGGGCTATGTTTGAGTTGCGCTAGGAAGATGTGTCGAACTCTACAAATAAGGGAAATTAGGGTCCATGTTATTATCGAGTTAGGGAGTTTTCTTTTATTTCAAGAATTGTAATGAGTCGTATTTGTGTAGGATTCATATTTAGGTTCTGGGTATAAATATTAGACCCTGGTTATTATAAAAAAGGATGAACACTCAATCAATACAATCTTTTTGGCTTTCACCATCGCATTAGGAGTAGGAGTACTAGTAGATCTCGGTGAGTTCTTCAACAAACAGGGCTGCATCGACTGATCGATCTCTAGCTTGCTTGTAAGTACCGTCACGACTTGTATTACGCTTGTAAAGCTGCATCAGCTGATTGATCTTTTATGAGCCATAATATAAGTTAGTTATCGATCTGTATCATAGTTTGTAAAGCTGCATCAGCTGATTGATCTCTTATGAATCATAATATAGATCAAAGTTATCGATCTTGTGTTAACTAACCTATTATTTAATACAATGCCATGAGTTATCGAATCCTGCTAAGATGAGTAAGATTTTTCTTGCTGTTTTTGGTTGATTCACCAGTTATCGAATCTTGCTATAATTAATGTTTTATTAATTATAACAAAATCACCCTGATTGAGATAGAGATAGATCGACATCATATCATCTTAATTGGTCATCCTTTGATCTGGTCACGCTTCAAATCTTATAATTAATGGCACAATTCCGTTAGATCGGTTGTTTTAATCTCTATTCTAGTCAAACATAGTATGTATCCAAAGACATGTTTCAATCTTGAATAAACTCACTAGTTAATGAGATTTAATCTAACAACACTACCATAGCTGAATCGATCCGGTCGAACCTCACTGGTAAGACTTTAGATTAAAAATTATCGACTAGTGGTCTTGTTCATGATCAAGTTATGTACCTTTTATTTGTTATGACTGCATCGACTATTTTAGCATGTTATACTCTTTTTATAAAACTTATCGGTCGGACACTTTATATCGATCATGTTCTATTTAGCCGATGTTGCTTTCTTATATCGCTACTTATAGATACGTCGGATATCGACTATTTAGTCGATAGCCTTATTGAATCAGCTATCGAGCCATACATTTGGAACTGTCTGGTGTGACACCGACATGTTCCACCTTAAATTATTGATAAGATTTTCCCTCCTTGTCAATTGTAGGTCAAATTGACTGGTACGTCGTTGGATTTTTAGAATCGGCTAGTTCTACATTGAAGCCAAGCAGATCTCTGGTCTTGTTCCACTCAGATCTTCCGACTTATTGTGTGTTGATCACATCGCCATATTTTGTGTCAACAAGACACAAGCTGAATATTTTCAAACTTCTAGCACTCTTCGCATCCTTTGTAGTAACGAAAGCAATCGGCCATCATAGTAGGCCAATAGAAACCAACTCTATGCAATGACCACTTCACCTTTAGAGCCAATTGATGCGTACCACAAATGCCTTAAGGGACTTCTCCCATAGCCACTCTTGCTTGATCGGATCCCAAGCACTTAAGCAGCGAGTCTTCGACAGTTCTCCTGTAGAGCTCATCATTATAAATCACATATTCGAAAGCGCTCCGCTGAACACCCTATCAATTTTAGCATTTGGATCACGTAAATATCTCAGCAATGGAGTCCTCCAATCTTCTTAATCATCCCCAACATCACTAGAAGCTACATCGGGCCGATTTAGGAGCTTCTCGGGCAAATTGACCGAGCTGGTCATAGGGGAGTTAGCTGAGTCGACTGGGGCAGTTGGCTTAGCCGACTGGGGTAGTTGGCTTAGCCGACTTGGAGGAGTCAGCCTGGCCAACTAGGGTAGTCAATCTAGACAACTTGGCCACAGCAGAGATGGAGTTGGCTGAGCCAACTTGATCAGTCGGCTTAGCCGACTAGTCTGTACCTGCACAGGAAAAGTTCAAATTTTCATGCATCGGTTGTTCTTGAATATGAAAATTACACCCACCGAAGTCATAGCCATATGCTTGTTGAGCTAACATGTTGGTCTTTTGATTTTATGCCTCGAAATATGACGACTTCATAATTCAGCAAAATAGTTAATAATATCAAGGCAAGTATTAAGACAAGCTCTTAGTGATCCCTCTAAACATTGAAATTCACCAGCAACTTGCTGCACCACTAGCAAAGAATCACCATAGGCTTCAACATGTTTTACCTCCATGGAACGCAACATAATCAACCTGAATAAGAGAGCTTCATATTCGATTTGATTGTTGGTACAATAGAAATCTAATATGCTTGACATCCCAATTTCAGCACCATTGGGAGAAACAATAACAATGCGAACTTAGCCTCATTTGCAAGCTTATTAATCATATTGGCACATCTATGAAGTAAATCTAAAATGCATATATCATGCCCTCCCTGGGCCTTAAAGCCATCAAAGTAAATTTCATGGGGGCTTTCTAATAGCACGATGGTTGCAAACATTCATCGGCTATATTTTTACACTAAGGGTGATATCAAAATATCGACCATATGAATTCATCCACAAGAGCATGAATAACCAAAATAAATATTTCGGCTCCTAATCATCGATAAGTAAAATAATTTGGCAACCATCCATAACATAAAGATCCACACCAAGGATCAAAATAAGAAGCTAAGGGATAACCATGCATACCAGGGGATGAATTCCACATAGGTATAGGCAAAGAATATGGATGATGTCATGACTAATAATTTTGATGATTTGGTGCAAACCTTCAACTTGACAATTGTTTCTTAAATCTCCTTCTCTTCTTTGCTTTTGTTGCACCATTTGCTTAAACATCATTCTTCTGAGCTTGAATACTGCTTTGGAAACCCATGCCAAGCCATCAGGAGTTTTCAAGTAATCATAACATAATGGGTACAGTCTATGATAAGCAGGCACCTTCCATTTAGAGGAGCCATATGAATTTATAATGTGGGCTAAATCTTCATCGATTCGGCTTGATTTGAGAGCAACATATAGAGTCGAATCATGACTGTTTGCATGTGCACATATTGCTGAATTTTTATTGATTCAGCTATAATTATTAGCAATATGTGGAGACAAATCATGAGTTTTAGCACTCGAATGTCTTGCTGAAATTTCACTAATTCGGCTATGATCATGAGCAAAATACGAAGCTGAATTATGGGCATTGATCCTTGCATAAGGTGCTGAATTTTTATTGATTCGGCTATGGTTACTAGTAACACGTGAAGCCGAATCATGAGTATTAGCAGTTAAATACCTTGCTGAATTTTTATTAATTCAGCTCGAGTTGGTGGTAACATATGAAGCCGAATCATAAATAGGAGCATTGGCATACGGTGCTAAATTTTGAGAGCAATTGGCTAAATAATTAGCATTGTCATAGCCAATTCTCTCATTCATCGACATGTCTTGCGGTGAAGCTACATATTGTGAAGTTATAACCGATGAATAAAGATTTACATGTTGTATGTGGGTAGTAACATCAAAATTTGAGGAATTTACAATTGACATCGGCTATTGACCATAATCTCCTTAATCATGATATGTATTATGAGGAGCATTAACAAAAGTATTAGCCGATGTAACATATCTAGTATCATTACAGCTAGCAACACCAACATGAGAGCTCATAGAACTTGCAAAATAACTATTGGGATCATAAGATGCATTTGCAAGTTGTACCTCAGGGTGATTCTAGTAATATTGTGATGCAACACCTTGGTACTCCATGATTTATAACTTTACCGTCTTGCTGAATTTTTCGATAAGCAGCGCAACTTGTTGCAAAATCGCAAACAAGATCACAAGGGGTCAAAACCAGATGCGATCAGCCTTTTGGGCCAAATGCAACGGTAATGGCGAGCTCGAGAAGATAGATCAGTGAGGAGTAAGGCTAGGTCAGAGAGATCAGCTATAAGAGATAGCCGAACCAATCTTTCCTAGCGAAGTCGTCAAAAAGTGTGTTGACGTCGAAAGTGATCTGAATCACACACTAGCAGGGCCTTGGATGCCTAGGTTGCTACTAAAGATGGCAACGGGGACCCGATCCCTGATTCCCCGCGGGGAATTCCCCTATTAGGGGACGGGGATGGAGTCAAATATGCCCCCACGGAGATCTAAACGGGGAGAAAACGTCCCCCGTCGGGTTTGGCGGGGACGGGTCTGGGGGAGCATTCCCCGTCCCCGATACCCGCATCCCCGCCCCGTTTATATACAGGCTTTGCTCTCTTTCCTGATGGCCCAACCAGCCCACGAAGGCCCAATGTCTTCTGAGTATATATAACAGCAATAACCCTAGTTCTACACCTTTGTAATGATTAATATCCTGCTTCTTGCTATTTAGCTATTTTTGGATTGTGATTCGTGGTGTACTCTAATATTGTGTCGATGAACTCATGTGAATGATGATGAATTAACCTGAATGGTGATGAACAAATGCGGGGACGGGGATCCCCGACGGGGATTTTTCCCCTCGCGGGGGCGGGGATGGGGGAGAAATCGTCCCCGTGAGCTTTGGCGGGGACAGGGACGGGGATTTTTTCTCCCCGCGGGGACGGGGATGGGGAGGCAACCTCCGACGGGGAATTCCCCGTTGCCATCTTTAGTTGCTACAGATCAAAGAACGCAACAAGGATGTCACTCTTTCACGGTGAAGAATAGATAGGTTTACATGTAAACCACCAAAGGATAACCAACGTGCTTACGTGACCAAGAACCGACTAGTTTTCAGGCAAATCAGCAAAGAAATCATCGAAGCTCTCGCCCGGGAGGGACCCCATCAGGGCAAGGACGTCGCCGGGTTGCCCTAGGTCGGCCGGCAAGCCTAGGGCGCCATCCTTGGTCATCGGATTAAGGGATGAACATCATGGGTGTTGGAGAAGAGGGTAAAAGAATTGGAGTAGAGGTAGTAGATTGATTTGTTTGACGATTGGATAGATGAGAACTCAACCGGCCATAATCCTCTCATATATATAGAGGGGGTCTTATCCAAGTAGGAAACCTCTCCAAGCCTTCTTTTCCAAGTTTCCCACGACTTTAGAACGGTTTGGATCGGAATCCAAAAGGCTAGATCCAAACAGGGTTTTTTGTTAGGTCTGTCGGAAGTCCCGACTTGGGTCGGAACTCCCGACGATCGAAACTCTCGACCTTTGTTGGAACTCCCGACGTGGGGATAACCCTAGACTCCTGAGCAGGTTTCTTCCGGTTTCCCGGAAGTCCCAACTTAGGTCGGAACTTCCGACAACGGAGCATCTTTTCGGTGGCATAACTACTTCGTCCGGACTCCGAATTAGACGTTCCATATATGTTTTTTACCATCTCGAAGAGAGGAATGCAATAGTGAAGTCCGTTCCATATTTTGACAACTTCATAAAATGGACAATTTTGGTTGTCAACACCTATATGTCTGTACATAATAGAAGTCATGTACCTAGAAAAGGTAAAACGACTTACAAATCCGAATGGAGGGAGTACCTAATTTCCTTTATAAACCAGATTTATGTTTTGGTAAGTGATGAATTGTAGGAACTTGTTGCCCTCAAAAAGGTTTTCTTGGAAGTTTGGCACCCACACGCTTGGCAGTCTAGCGCACATAGTTGTTGGTACAGCTGACCGTGAGCTAGCACTAGCTAGCAGCGTGCACCAATAGAATTTTTTTTAATTTTAACATTTTTTGCAAACTAATTTTAAATCTAACATTGTCTGTTTTTTTAAAACTAATACTTTTGGCCGCGTCTATTGCCCTGGCGTGGCCAAATGCCTGTGTCGCGTCATGCATGGTGGCGCGGCAGCGAGCTGACGTGGCGACGACCGGAATCACGACCAGTGACGTGGTAGGGCTCTAGCGCGCCACCGATCTTGGCGCGGCAGTGCCGCGCCCTGATCCGTGACGCGGCAGTGCCGAATAAAACCCTCGCGGCCAGTCCTGTTGCCCGAGCAGCAAAGCCGCCGCGCCCGCGTCCGCCCACACCAGCCTGTCACCGAGCAAGCCAGTCGCCGCGCCACGAACGCCGGTAGCCCACACCCCGCCCGGCCCTCCATTGCTGCCTCCCTCCCTTCCCTTCCATTCCCCGGCCGCCTCCGTCCCTCCTCGTCCTCATTCAAGGTAATGACACACATTTTATTTTTGTTTGAACGGTGGATCGGATATTATGAATGGGAGTTAAGGTTAGGAGGAAAATTATATTTGGGAACTATGGTCTACGGTTTGAAGGAAGATATTAGTTTGATTTTATCAATGTTAAGGTTAATTATTTAGTTAGAAGTATGTTTACCATGTATTTTTTTTGTTGCTATAATTGTCGGTTATATTATTTTAGTTGCATTGCAAATGATTATATTTTACATTAATTTATGTTGTTTTGATTGATGTTTAATTTGAACCGTTTTATTAGATGGAAGGCATGTTTTGGGAGCAGTTATGGCGAAAATGGGGTCGTCCTAGAGAATGGTACCCCGACGAGTCTAGCAAAGATGCCCCCGTCCCTCCTGAACTCTTTGTCCCTAACTGTGACTGTGGTCGTCCGGCCGACGTGTTTCAATCGAGACATCCAGACACAGCGGTTCGTTGCTTCTACACATGCAGTCGTTTTAATGTAAGTAATTATTTTCGTATATTTTTTTCTTCATTTGTATTACTAGGTTACTAATATTTTGTTGGAATTTTGTTGTGTAGGCCCATGCCTGAGAGGTGCTTTTTCTTTCAGTAGATCGACGGTGCAGACAAGTTTGACCCCAAGGTACCTACTTTTCGACGATTGGTGGAGAGGGTGACATCCACGAGTCAAGGTATGGCTCGAAGCTCATCTCCCAAATACTAACGGTATTTGAACGGAGATACAAGGGTGACATATATGACAGATCCTCATAGTTGTACCTGTGAACCCTGCAGACTGTGATCATATGAGAGCAAGGGGCATGCATGATTTGAGGGACGTTGCAACTGCACTCTACCTTTTCAAGATCAAACTCGGTAGTTTCGTCCACCATAACGTTCGCTGCCCAAGCTTGTGCCATCCTTGCCCCGTGCACTAAAGATATGGCGGCGAGGTCCATACGGCTCGGCGGTGTGTTGCTTGGCCAATTCCCTTGGCCTCCTTCAAATGTTCAGCTCCGGAGTACACTAAAGATATGGCGGGGCGGGGTCCATACGGCTCGGGCCGGGCCGCAGGCCTCGGCGGGCAGCCGCCGTGCGTGGCCGGAGGGGGTGGCGCGCCTGCGTGTGGGCGCGGCGGCCGTGCCGCGCTCGGCGGCGGGCTGGCTCGCTGGCTGGCGTGGGCGGACGCGGCCGCGGCAGCCGGCGTGCTCGGCGGTGGGCGGGCTGCGGCCGGACACGGGCGCGGCGGCCAGGCGGCCTTGCTGCGCTGCTCGGGCAACGGCGGCTGCTCAGCCACTGGCGGACGCGGGACGAGGCGGGGGTTTTATTCGGCTCTGTCGCGCCACGGATCATGGCGCGGCAGTGCCGCACCAAGATCGGTGGCGCGGCAGGCCCTGCCCTGTCAGCGGTCAGCGATTCCGGTCGCCGCCACAGTCAGCCCTCTGCCTCATCACCATGCATGGCGCGGCACAGGGCATTTGGCCACGCCAGGTAAATAGGCGCGGCCAAAAGTGTTAGTTTAAAAAAAAATTCCAACCGTGTTAGTTTTAAAATTAGTTTCCAAAAGTGTTAAAATTAAAGAAAAATCCACCAATACTGGGTTTTTTTGAACGTTTCATGTGCAGTGTAGGTGACGCCGACGGAAGGCTATGCTGATAGACGATGGATCCGCCCACTCTGGACTCGATCCCACATGGATGATGCTGTCTGGTTTGTGGCTTAGCGTTAGAAAATTTCGGGACAGCGAGGGATGGACGGCAGCTGAGTGCTGAGAGTGACATGTACACCGTGCACCGCGTCGCACGCATGTGGATCAGTGGACGATGAGGCCTCAGATCGGATCGGCCGGATCCAGCCGATGGGTCGGTGCACGTACGTCATTGCCGCCGTGGGCTCGTGTCAGCCGTTGATCTGTGACGAATGGGCATCTGATGATGCGACCGCGTCGGTTACAAACTTACAATGGCCTGGGTTCGAGTCTTCAACACCATGCACTGAACGCCAAGAGAGAGAGAGAGGGGATCCGAGACGACGATGCGCGGTTGCAACAGGGGCCGGGCCGATCGAGGATGGATGGATGCATACAATGCAGCGAGCAAGGCTAGCTGGCCCCACGCACAGCGAGACGTGCAGCGTACATGGCTCATGGGCGCGGGCCCACCATCCGGGGTGGTGCTCCCTGCTAGTGCGAACCGGGTGGCCCTGGCGCTAGTTGGCCTGTGGCGTCCGCGCGAGGCCAGCGGCACATGGCCTTGTTAGTTAGGAGGAGGAGGTGGTGGGAGAGGCTAGCTAGGCGGCCGCCGCGCGCTTTCGCGGGGACGGACATCGCATCCACCTGCGTGCTGGCCGCGTTCCCTTGGATTGGACTGGACACGGGCACACGGCTAGCACTACCCATGAACCTCACGTTACGCTGTCCGCCGTGGATCACTCGATGGATGGATGATGGATGAACATCACGAATGACACCGAAAATTTCAGACCAACGAATGGCATGGTATTGCAGAGATACGAAAACGGAAGCGAGAGCTGATTAGAGACGACTCTTGGATCTGTGTGTTGTACATATTTCCTGCTAATAGGAACGAAGCAGTATTGCTATACATCACACGCCAGCGACATATATACAATACAAAGCGAAATTTGTATGAATAGCTAGCTAGGCTGGAATGCGGAATATATATATATATATATATATATATATGTGTGTGTGTGTGTGTGTGTGTGTGTTTTTACATAAATATACATGGCATGGTCACGCTAGCTACTAGCTAGCTACTTGTGGTGTGTGTGTGCAGCTAGCGAGTTGCTTTGTTTTGTGTTTTTTGCATGGTAGTGGGTGTGTACAGCGGGAGCAAGGCGTTTGGAACCTTCTCCCCGCACCCAACCCTTACGTGCCACCCACATCTCGCCTGCACATGCATGTTCGTTCGCCTTCGCCTTCGCCTCCACTGTATATATAATTATATATAATAAATAATATATTTTTCTATGTCATCCACATCTCCACTTGCGCCCGCCCGCCCGCCGACGGCGACGGCGATTCCTTGTTCATCTCCGACTCTCCGTGGCATGACCGCATGAGCATGACATGCGCCGCGGTTGTTTAAGAGTACTCCTAAACTGCTACTACTACTGCAGTATGCCCCTAGCTGAGAATGAACAGAGGACGTGCCGCAGCATGCTGCTGCTACCGGCCGGCTAGCTAGCTAGCGTTGGTGACAACTGCTGGGACAGAGAATGGAATGTCCCAGCAGGGTTAGTAAAATAAAACAACCATCGCCATCGTGTTAAATTGCTAACCACGCGACCTAGTACTACCTTGCAGTCTTGCAGAGCCAACGAGTCGTTGCAGCAGACTCGATCGCATCGTATGCAGTTCGTTGACATTAAAGTTAGCATTGGTTCGTCCGGCAGCTGGCAAACACACGTTTCTGAAGAGCCAAGTGGATTACGTTGTACTTCGCGCATCGCTCCCACTCTCACATGATGGATCGTGGTTGGCACATAGATATTAGATTGTTTTGAGGAACGATAATGATATGTCACGTGCGTCCGTCCGTCCGGACGGACCAACCCACCTGCGCCACGCACTGCACGCATAAACCCGTGTCGCCCATCCGGGTCGGGCGCCACACGCCCCTATCCCACTCCGCCTCGCTCCCTCCCTCTCGCCACACGCGCAATCTGCTCCAACCCGTCGCGCGCGCCGCCTGCCCAGCTAAGCCAAAGGACGATGCTAGTGGTGCTGACGATGGTAGTGCTCGTGCGTCGCCGTTGGTGCTGGCCGTGCTCGCACGCCGCCACTAGCCGTCGGCTCCCACCCGACGCCTGGAATCGACCGGCCCCGGTCTTTCCTATATATGTTACAAAACGCATGTTTGAACTTTGAAGTGTTTCAGATGTTTATATGGATGTTGCAATGGTAGTTTTTGGATGTTGTACATGTTGAAATGGTTATACACGTATGTTGCAAGAGTTTGTTCAAAAATTTTAATCCGTTTCAGACGCATGTTACAAGTGTTTTATCTAAATGTTGCATATGTTGCAAATGTATGTTCCAAATATTTCATCTATCACTACAACACAAATGATTTTGCGAGACAGTACCCTTTTATTAACAGAAGCGTTTACAGAATCCAATCACCTCGGTTAATGCCTGGGATTAATGGAGGCGGTCACAATTAACCGCCTCACAAAATTTATTAACTAAGGCCCACCTCCAAAAATGCCTCTATTTTCGGACACGGGCATCCTAAATGGCCCGCCTCGGAAAAAAGGCCGAGGCCAACAGGCCCAGACAAGGCCCGATAGCCGCGTTCAAGTATAAAAACGTAACTTGGGGTTTCCTCTCCTCTTCCTCTGACCGGCTCCCTCTCCTCCCTCTCCCCAAACAGCGCGCCGGTCTTCCCCCACCATCACTGAGCGCGATCCCTCCCTCTCCCACTCTCTCTCAGAGCGGGCAGCGCAGCCTCGCGCGGGCTATTAGTGCGGCCTCCCTCCCGTGGTGTGGCGGCGTGGCGCCCTCCCCACTCCTCCTCGCCCCCCCCCCCCTCCCCCCGCGGCGCCTGGATCTAGCCGAGAAGCAGGGCTAGGGCGAGGGGCAGCGAGCTGCGGCGGCAGCACGTGGCTGGGTTCGGCGGGCTTGTCAACGAGTTTCCTTTTTTTGTTTTTTAATTGATTTACCGAGGCGGGCATTTGAATCGTCTCGGGAAACTTGATTTACCGCAACCTTTGGAACGAGGCGGTTGTGATGACTGCCTCGATTAATCGATTTTGTCCGGCTCTGAAAATTTTTCTGTAGTAGTGTGTTTCAGACATATGTTACAATTGTTTCATCTGAGTGTTGCAAAAGTTTATCTGGATGTAGGATTGTTGAGCGAAGAAGAGATTGCTAGCATGGGAGCCATGGCGGCGTCGATGTGGGGAGGAGGCGCAGGTCACGCAGCGCCGGTGTGGAAGAGGCGGGTAGTCATCCAAGCAACTTGGAAGAGGTTGGCGTGATGCGGTGTGGAAGAGGTAGGCGAGGCGCCGGTGTAGAAGAGACGAGGACGAGGCATCCGGACAGCGAGGCAGAAGGGAGCAGTCCGAACGCAGACATGAAAAGCGGAGCTAGCGCAGGTAACGCGTGAATCCGAGAGACTAGGATGGAGCAGACACGGCCGTCTGGACCGTTTCAGTAACCTACGACCACAGAGGCTTCGGTAACGTCACAACGATTTAATTTTGGATGGATTTTCCGTATCTTCGTTTCGTTTGGGCCTTTGGCCCATGGCCTGATTTCATTTGGGCCTCAAGCCCATCCATCAATCCTAGCTGGAAAAAGTCTACATTACCTCTCTCAACTTTCGCGAAAGTCCACTTTTTCTCTCCAAACTTCAAAAGCGGGCAAAACACCTCCCTCAACTTTTAAAACCGTTCATCTTACCTCCCTCAACTTTTAAAACCGTTCATCTTACCTCTAAGATGAACGGTTTTAAAAGTTAAGGGAGTTGTTTTGCCCGACTTTGGAGTTCAGGAAGGAAAAGCGGACTTTTGTGAAAATTGAGGGAGGTAATATGCACTTTTTTCCATCCTAGCTTGCTATCTGCATTTTCTGCCGTTGCCATGTTTAAATTTTGGCAAACATATATATTATAAAAGTTGAAATCAAACGATAAATTATTGTGACGCATCCAATTCTTCCATGGCCCCAGAAAAAATGTTGCTCTTTTTCTTTCGAACTTGTTTAGTTGGCCCTAAAACGAATTTTCTTTGATTTCTTGGTCTTCCCGTAAGTTTGATGGGCTAACGGTATTAAGCTGTACGCGAAATAACTCTTTTACCCCTAGCGCCAAAGGCTATAGTTCATAGGTTTTTTAGGTTGCCTCTCTCAATAATTTCCTAAAATAAAGTACAATATTTTTGCAGCATGATATCATTATTTTTTTATTTTTTCAATAATTATTTTTCAAGCCAAGGGTAAGAGAGTCATCTCACGTACAACTTAACACCGTTAGCCTATCAAACTAACGGAAGGGGTAAGAAATCAAAGGAAATTTATTTTAGCGCCAAATAAGCAAGTTCAAGAGAAAAATGACCAAGAAACTAAGCAACACCTTTTCTAGGGCAAGTAAATATTTCGTAATTCAGAATACATTGCAAAGCAAGCACTTTTTTTTTTTTTTTTTGCGAACACTTAGACTTACTACGGGCCGTCGGCGGAGAGGCCGGACCAGGCAAGCAGCGCCCATGGTCGGGGTCGTACTCAGCTTTGCCGAGAAATGGCAGCAACCGGCGATGATCCATATGGTTTACTGAAAACAGTCAATGGTTGGGTTGCACCTCAAGAATCAAGATGAGATCCAGAAACCGGCGATGATTTATCTTATCAGTACGAATGAAGGTTGACTCTTCGTACTTGCTCCGAACCTGAAAACGAAAGACAGAAAACTGTTTTTTTTTTTAGTGGAAGACAGAAAAACAGTTGTTCAGACCGAACTTTATGAATATCTTCGTGTTTTGACGGCCCAATTATTCTCAGATGGGCTGTGAGCCTGTGAACAACCTATTCTTCTGCTCCCTGAAACGCCTTATAATTTTTCGTTGTAAACTAAAGCTGATATTTTTGGAACGGCAGCACTAGCGCCTGGGCGTTCAGATGCCCGCGGCTGCTCCGCTCCGTTCGCTCGGATTCGCACCCATGCCAGCTTCGTTTTCCACGCTCGCATCCGAACCGTCCGCTTCAGATCCGCTACCCACGCTGTTCAGATGACACCCCCCCCCCTCTTCCACACCAGAGCGGCGCCCTTCTCTTTTAGGCCACCAGGAAGACTCGCCCCCCGTCTCTTCCACAATAGCATCACGCGGCCTGTGTGCCTCCTCCACACACCGTCGGCAGCGGTCTGCGCCTCCTCCACGCGTCGGTGGCCACATCTTGGCCCTGCCCGTCCTCATGGACACCGACGCTGACGGTCTGCACTTGCAATAGAAAACACTTGAATCCAACATACATTTGAAACAGTGGGACATATGCTTGCAACATGTGTGTGAAATATATGCAACATCCAAATAAAATAATTGTAACATGAAAAAACACTTGGGGGTTTGGATCCGGTGACTAAAAATTAGGAGGTGTCACGTGAGGGTGTCGCATGGGATGTTCGAATACTAATAAAAAAACAAATTACAGAATCCATCAAGATTCCATGAGACGAATTTATTAAGCCTAATTAATCCGTCATCAGCGCATGCTACTGTAGCACTACATTGTCAAATCATGGACTAACTAGGCTTAAAAGATTCATCTCGCAAATTAGTCGCAAATTATGCAATTAGTTTTGTAATTAGTCTATATTTAATACTCCATGCATGTGTCCAAATATCCGATGGAACAGCGACTAAAGTTTAGGAGGAGAAACCAAACACCCCCTTATACTCCAACATAAGATTGAAACAGCTAAAATATTTGAAACATATTGTTGTAACATATGTCTGAAAACATATATGCAACATTCAGCTAAAAACGAGTGCAACATACGTCTGGAAATAGAAGAAACATTTGAACAAATGCTTGCAACAGGATTTGAAACACTTGCAACATATGCAACGTGTGCAATATCTCCCGATTTACTTTTGCAACATCCATAAGAAACAACTGTAACGTACCTTTGAAATGACCGAAACACCTAAAACATACATTTGCATCATAGAGGAGGAGAAGCCTGGACTGGTCGATTCTAGCCGTTAGGGTCGGAGCCGGAGGCAA
Source organism: Miscanthus floridulus (assembly GCF_019320115.1). Classification (NCBI taxonomy): domain Eukaryota; kingdom Viridiplantae; phylum Streptophyta; class Magnoliopsida; order Poales; family Poaceae; genus Miscanthus; species Miscanthus floridulus. The sequence goes on from NC_089580.1 coordinate 188,869,691, forward strand.
GCCACGACGCACAAGCACCACCGCCACCAGCACCACAAGTACCGGGCTTAGCTCGGTGACGACGGTGGGGGATGGGGTCATGGGGACGAGGAGCGCCATGGCCGTCGGGGTGGGGGAGGCTACCGCCGGGAGTGGGGAGGGCGCCGCGCCGGGGTGAAGGAGAGCCGCCCATTCCCCTGCAACACCGCCACGCCACCTCCATGGATCTCGCTTTTGCTACATGGATCTCGCCGGGTGGAGGAGAGGGCCAATGAATCTGCAGGCATTGGGGACTCCCAGTGCGGGAGGACACGGGGCGTTGGTGCACTGCGGCAGGGGACGAGGAGCGTGGCAGGGGCAAGGCTAGGAGCGGAGCGGAGCGAGGTGTGCAGGAGTTGATTTTGTTAGGCGAGGCGTGTTTTTTTAGGTGAGCGGCGCTAGCGACAGTGAGTGGAGCATTACCGTTTTGGAATGGAGGGAGCAGTATTTTGAAACGAGATTTTGGAATGAAGTTCTTATACTTGGCCATAGCTTTCATGCACACGAAGCTGCGCGCGTATATGTAACTACGTGCAAGTGCTACAAAAGAGAGGCTCCAAAGCCAGAGCCATGTCCCCTGTGAACAGGGTCCTCGAATCAAGGGCAGCGGAGATGCGTACAGGAAAAGCAGCGCCAAAGGGAGAAAAATCAATGATTGTTTGACTTAGCACGGCCCTAAACCAAGGTTAAATTCACTACTAGTTGCTATATGACTATAAAGTTTAAACAAACAAAATCAGGGCCATTCTCCAACTAAAAAACACATGGCAGACCACCATTTGAAACTTCCCTCCAAAAGTCCAGACTCCCAAGACTGAATGTTCCAAAACCAATTATCTTCAGGAAAAGACAATGTTCAGCACCTCCAAGGACTGTTTATTCTTTTTAGGCCAATCACTGCATCGGACAGACAATTTCGTGTACTTGTGGTTGTGGTAAATCTCAGCACTTATCAAGTTCTAATCCCACTGCTAGTTTTATATCCCAATGGCAGAGTACTACTATAAGTATCCTAAACCCAGAAACCCCGATCCCCAAAGATCAGTCTCCAGCTCATCCACTGTTTACAAGTTAGTAGAACTCCTCAGCAGTTTGCTCCTGGCTGCTTGATCACATTGACACCCAGCTAGTCAGCCAGACACCGCCGTTGCCCACTTGGCGTATTGGCCGTTTCCATTAGCGCCATGGGGTGCACGACCTCAAGGCAGGCCCGTCACGACCTCCGGTACTGCCCGTCGCGGCTGGGGGCGCTACCGCGCAGCCAGTCGTTCCCGGCTCGGTGCCCCAGCGACGTCGGAGTCCACGTGGTGCGGCTCACGTCGTCCACGCTCGGCTCCCTGGAGCTGGACAAGGCCCTGCCGCGGCCGACGGAGCCCGCGGCGGTGCGCGCGCCCACGAGGCTGGCGCCGCGCACGCCCACCATGACGCCGCCCAACGAGCCCGAGGACATCGACGCGTGGGCGCTCATGGTCGGCCTCGAGGACCACTCGCCGCTGCTGGCCGCGCCGTTCGGCCGCCACTCCTTCTCGTTCCCGGTCGCCACGGTGCCGCAGGACCTCACGGCGTCTGCCAAGGTGACACCGCTGCCGATGCCTCGGCCCGACGCCGCCGCCCTGGTGATCGGCGGGGAGGTGAAGGCGCCGCCGCCGCGGAGGGCGGTTCTCTACTTCACGTCACTGCGCGGCGTGCGCGCCACGTACGAGGACTGCTGCCTGGCGCGCGCCATCCTCAAGGGCTACGGCGTGCGCCTCGACGAGCGCGACGTGTCCATGCACCGCGGCTTCCGGGACGAGCTCCGCGGCCTCCTCGGCCTCGGCGGCGGCGCGCTGGCCAAGTGCTGGGCACCCGCCGCCCTCCCCAGCCTGTTCGTGGACGGGGAGCTCGTGGGCAACGCCGAGGAGCTGAAGCGGCTGCACGAGGCCGGGGAGCTCGCGGCGAAGCTGGCCGGGTGCGAGAGCGCTGCGGCGGCCGGCGCGTGCGACGCCTGCGGGGACCTGCGGTTCGTGCTCTGCGAGGTCTGCTCCGGCAGCTGTAAGGTGTACGTGGACGATGAAGACGACCCGGAGGAGGAAGGCGACGAATGCGGCGGCGGCGGCGCAGGGTTCCGGCGGTGCACGGAGTGCAACGAGAATGGCATCGTGAGGTGCCCCGTGTGCTGCTGCTGAGTGCTGATCCGAGACGTCCGCGGAGCTGGATACGCGACGCGACGCGACGTGAACAATTTTTTTCCCTCCCCTGAGTGCACCAATTGGGTGTGGTGCACGCTATAGCCCCCGGGGATGTTCAGAATCTTGCGTGCGTGATCAACGGCGCGCGGCGATCGCGCTGTCAGTGTCTGGATCCGATTTCTGGATTGCATTGCATGTTAAGAGTAGATGTCAATGCTCCATTGGTGTTTCCAGAGGAACCAAGTTCTCCATCTAGAGTACTCCTACTAGTCTTGTGATCTTGTCCAATCGCGAACCTGCCGGCCACAGCGGCAGTGGACTGCTTCGCCCTGGACGCGTTCCTCCTTTTGGTTTTTGCCCGCGACACGAACGGTGCCCGTGGGCCGTGTTGCCAGGTTGGAGCAGTTGGGAGGCGATTCAAAGCCGGCGCCGGCGCCGGCGCGGCGCGTTTTTGTATGCGACAGAGCAAAAGCGAGGTGCAGGAACGGGACAATTGGAGGCAAACAAGGCGGTTGCATTGCTGGGACCAAAAATCTCAGACAGCGGACAATACACAAGTAGGAGTAGTAGTAGTAGGCCTCTAGCTCTAGACCAATCATCGATCGTCTAGTTGTACTACACTGCACATTGATTGATCAAACAATCCTTTTGTTTGTCCCCTGATGATCGGTCTGCTGTAGCTACACACAAGACAGTGACACAAACAGGAGCCCTCACAACGCACCAGCCTTACACTAGCTAATACGTAGCACTAGCACACAGACCTGACCAGACCTTTTGGTACCAGCTGGTGCTGGATGCTCACCTTCACCTCCACCTCGCCACGCCTATCGACCACACACAACAAAAGCACAATGGTTTCTCGTTTCGCCTGCTTCTTATTCTGTTCAACTTTCAACATACAACAGCTCTTGCACGGTTGGGTTGGGTTGTGCCGCCGTGCCGTGCTCCGGCGGCCGGCCCGGGCTCGATCAGTGGCCGCCCGCGCTGACGGCCCTGAACTGGCGCTTGGAGATCTTGGGCAGCAGGAACACGCCCACGACGCCGCCGATGAGGGCGAACCCCGACGCCACGGCGAACGCCGGGATGTTGCCCTTCCCGAACAGCGCGTCCCACGGGCCCGCGCCCAGCGCGATGATCACCTGGGGGATGACGATAGAGATGTTGAGGACGCCGGTGCACAGCCCCTGCCCGCCGCCCTTGGTGGCCGCTAGCTGCGCCGTCACCGCGAACGGGACGCTGTACAGGATCTGCATTGCACAAAAGAGATCGGTCGATCAGGACACCCAGTCCAGTGACGTGGCGTGGCAATATGACATGCATCCGGTGGCGAGGCGAGGTGCTTACGGCGAGAGGGACACCCAGGAAGGCGAAGAGGACGAGGCAGACGGCCTTGATGTTCGTGCTGGCGGTGATGGCGTCCTGCACGTATCCGTGGTAGTCCTTGAGCGACCAGAAACTGATCAGCGCGGTGGCTGCCATGGCGACGCACACCATGAAGTTGCTCGTCACCCACACCACCCTCGGCCCGACCTTCCGGCACATGGGCTCGATCAGGAACGAGCTGAATCCTAGAATAATCTGCACGTACGGTTCACCAGCCTCGTGGTCAGCTATCTATTACTACTGCAGGACAGAATTTGCAACGTCTGCCGTCTGGAAATGAATGAAGTGAGACTGAAACTTACCGAGTTGAGTAGCAGTCCGAATGAGCCTACTCTGACACCTTCGTTGAATGCCGAGATCTGAGCATTGGTGCCCTTTGGGTCGCCGTGGTAGATCTCACGGCCCATCCAGTCGGTGTCGTAGAGGATGAACGGGAACCACGAGAGCTGCAAGGACAGTTGCAGCGTCAGTACTCAGTACAGAATTGCTATGGCCGCTTGATCGATTCAGAAACACTCTGAAACCAATGAACTAGACTAGATAGCTCTGTATGGCAATGGCATACCCAGGTGAGGCCAGTTACGAGAAGCACGGACGGCATCCCGGGGGGCAAGTTCTTGAAGCCCTTGAGCACAGCAAGTGGCCCCGTAGGTTCAGCTTCAACCTCGCCGTTTGCTTTCGTTGGGAGGTTCTCGTTTCCTTTGTATGGTACTTCCTTAGCGAAGATCATGGTTACAGCCAAGCATATGACTAGGAACACCTGTTGAAAGACATAAAATGTGTATGTATTTGTGCATTTTGTGGGAAAGAAAAATATTGCACGAATGTTTTGAAGGAATGGTAAAACTTACCACAGCCACCAGAAATGCACCTTTCAGGTTTGCACAGGCCTCACAACAGGCATTTGTTTTGAGGAAGGGAAACCACCTGTATGTGATGATATCAGTAATAATTCAGAATGCACATTTTTCAGTAAACTAATGTTCAGAATAGAAAATCAGATAAAGTTTATGTAGGAGTGGTGGTGGACTTACTTGTGCCAATTGTTTGTGGAACCAGAGGAATAGCCTAGGATGTTTCCCAGCGCCATCCAAGAACAGAAGATTGAGTTAGCTGCACTAGGCCCATGATGACCTGTTGAGCAAAGAAAAGTAATTACAAATCAGGTCACAAAGTCCACTTATTGTGTTATGTCACAACAAGTACTAGCACTGGCTAATCAACAAAGTGTTAAAAAATCTCTGAAATAAATTAGCGAGAAAGTTACCGCACAAATCAGCCATCATAGCACGCGCTGGACCCTAACAGTTGCATGGAAAATGTCTCAGATTTACAATAGTGTGCTTTCCAAACTGCTTAATCTAAATTATTGATAGAAATGCACTCACTTGCACAGTATTGTTGGAAAAGTCAAGGAGCCAGAACCCCAGAACATATACAATTGCAGCATGCCAGCGAGGACCATGATAGAGACTGTATTACACATCAAGTGTCAGATCAGTTGCTAATGATACTGATACAAAGCAAAAAGTAAAGATATACTACTATGCAGCTGTAGCCGCCAGAGCAAAGCAGTTTGTTTACCTGCAATGTTCCTTTGTGTCCCCTAGAGCAGCTCCGATGTCTGACGAAAAGCCAACAACAATGACCTACACAGCATGAACTGGATAACATTAATCGGGAACGTTAAAGAAAAAAAACAGGGAACAACTGTGACTATAAGTTGCAGTCCCAACTTCCTGGAAAAGAGAGAGTGTAAGGTTCAGAGGTTCTTACAGCAAGGCAGATGAGCATACATCCTGTCAGGATGAATGGCCTCCGTCTTCCCCATCTTGCTGTACACCTATCACTGTACAGGCCAACCAACGGTTGAACCTGCAGGGTAGAAGGAGGGAATCCATGGATAAGTACCACAGTAATGTTGGTGAAAAATAACGGCAAGTGCAGATGCTGTATTAGAATAGAATCGATTGGTTCCCGTGCTTACCACTAAGCCAGCAATAGGACCACATAGCCACATGAATGAAGTGAGGGCATGTGAAAGCCCCAGAGTCTGCACAGATATAGGTAAAATTCAGACATCAGTGATCACTGATCAGACATGAACTGTTCATATATTGGATGAGCATGTAACTAGTAGTTCATTCATACAGTTTAACTTGAGACCAACTAATTCAGTCTGTTTAGCACTGCAAAGGGAAGTAGTACTTGTAAATGTCTATTCAGAGAAATCAGCCAGTAGTTCTGAAACTCTATTTCTTCCACGGTTCAGTTATGTTGTCATGAAGCACTATTTTATTAATTGGACTGTGCATGTGCATGCTGACTTGTCGAGGTACTTGAGACCGGACCATATCTCTTTTTTTAATGAAAAACAAATAGAGAGGAAAGGGAATATATCTGGCCTGAAACTAAAGCAGGTTCCACTCTCTTTTAATCTGGCCATTCAGGTTGCAGGGTGGGGTTAGGCAACGTGCCAGATCAAACCTGTCAGATACGCCTGCACATGCACCAACCGGCTCCATGGCACTTGGCTCAACAAGGCTATGCCCTATGCACTACGGCAGGCAGCATAAACTTTATCCAAAGTTGCTCGCCGAATAGGCACGGATATAAATATTCTATTCGGACAATAATGAAAGTTTTCCTTTTTCTCTGTGTGGACAGTCAATAAACAATTTGTTTTTGGACAATCAATGGAAGCTCTAGAACACTTCAATTTTGTTTGCCATATGGAAGGCATGGATATATAGAAGGCATTTTTCAGCGTGCAGGGGCAGTAGTTGAGCTTTATTCCTTACCACATATATAACATGTTTATTATCCGCTAAAAGATTAGGATCTAAAAAAACTGTCGCTTTTCTATGCAATTGGATTGAAGTATAACATAACTTCATCCACCTTTTGGTTGTTCACATGGCAAAAAATTGTGTTCGGCTTTCTAGAACATAATTTTCTATTATGTTCTTGGCCCTGAAACATTTCAAATCCGACATGATGGACCTAGAGCTTTTATTCTTCTTCTTGTTGTTATGTTAACAAGGAAAGTATGGAAGGTTGAAGTTTGTTAGGGAGGACCATACATAATTTTGTGGTCTTTGTTTTGGAGCTTTGGACGGCGGGACATGGTCGGCTATGGTGGACAGGTTTCCTTATCGGGCCGCCGGACGGGTTGTATGCTTCTGGAACTTCTGGCTGGACAGAGAATTCATTTGACGAGAGAGACACCGACCGACCATACAGGCAGGCACCGTCTTCCTTCCTGCGTCTTTTCGGGAAGGCTATCTGCTATTCTGCTTCGGTCACCTCATAGGGACTGTGAGGAGTACTCCTAGCTACTGGTGGCACATACGAGGTGTCAGATGAAGTACAATACTGTATTAATACTGGCACGTCAGAACAATACTCCTAGTAGGCTAGTAGTACTGGTCTACTGTACGTCACACACAAGTCTGCCGTGCACAGAAATGTTTTGAAAGGTTTGACTTTTGTACGAAAGAAGAAGAAGAAGAAGAAGAAGTTGTTCTTCAGAGCTCGAGGTTCAGACTAGCTCTACGCCTCTACGTGGTGGCAGTAACCGGTGTAGAGGAAAAATAGGCAAACATATATATTGGGTGGCGGAGCAGGAAATAAGGGAAGCAGGATTTTAGTTTAGTTTTTGGCAGAGGACAATTAATTTGTGGCCAAGGAGATGCATGATCGATCGATCACTTGTGAAAGATGCATCGCGGTGCATCCGAACACGTATGCACGCGATGCATCCTTCACGAGTGATCGATTCGATAGCTTCCAACATAATCTAAACAAAAACACCCACATCAAGCAGAAACAAAGCTAGTGTACGTAGCTATCAGCTGCAAGTTTGGCCACACATGTACGTGCTGACGATTCTTATTTCTCGGTGAACGTACTACTCTACCTTTTCCCCGCGAGTTTGACGAGACAAAGACAACATGAAACATCCATTACATTGCGGGTCATCGAAAAGCTACTATACCTTTTTCAAATTCAAACTACTACTCCATTAACTATATATGTATGGGAAGGGGACCTTATTAGGTTTTAAAAAATGCTTGAAATAAAGCACGCATCATGATCGCGGTGGTATATGTAATTCATTCGCAAGCAGAACTGTACGTACGTACGTAAATACGCAAGCGTCTTCAGGTTCGCAGCAAGCGTACGTCGGCACACGGCGCTCGCCGTGCCGCCGCATGTACGCACATGCACGCACGTACGTACGCGGACGCGGGAGCGCGCGCGGCGCACGTACGCCAACATATATATTATATTTGTTTAATTATATGATCTCGTACATGCACACACATGCACACGCATGAAGGATATGTAGGTGCGACGTCTATACCTGCACGTAGGGCGTGAGGAGGGAGAGCTGCAGCGCCCAGCCGTACTGCACGCCGCCGGCGACCATGCCGGCGAGGATGAGCCTGCCGAGGCTGATCGGCGCAACGTGGTCCGCCGCGGCCGCGCCGCCGCCACCGCCGGCGCCGCGGACCCCCACCGACAGCTCCAGCTCGCCGTCGCCGCGAGCCATGGCGGGCGCGAGCACACGTACGGGACCTCGGTTGGTGCAACGACCACCAAGCTAGACTATCGCCCTGGGGCTAGGATCGACGGACGGAACCGGTCGATCAGGCGGCCGCGAGAGAGATTGTCGAATTCGAAGGGATCGGATTAACCAGCGCAGGAGGAGCAAGGAACAAGAGCTTTGGGAGGCGCAGGGCTCTCGGGACTCGGGAGACAGACAGACGAAAATGGAAAGTGCGAGCGAGAGGGTGTGGGGGAGGAGAGCGAGGTGCGCTGCCTCTGCCTGAGAGAGCGCGTGGAGTGAGGAGACGTGAGGTGTGTGGGTGTGGAGCGGGGGAGATGGAGAGGCATTTAAAGGCCGTGGCGCGTTGCCTGTGTCGCGCGACGACCCCCGGCCCAGCCCGACCCGCGGCCTGGTGTGCGCGGACCACGGTAGCTACGCGATGCGGCTAAAGATGACAACGGGCCCGATACCCGACGTGTATTTGATCCATTAGGAAATAGGGATGGGATCATATATTTACCCGTGGACATTTAAATGGACAAGAATCCATCCCCGACGGGTATAGCAGGTACGGAAACGTTCCCTGTTTACCCGTCCCCGTTACCCATTAAAGAACCCGACTATTTGAGCTGTCATGCAAGTATTAGGCCCAAAGATGCTCAACATAGGTATTTTGGTCCAAATCTGAACAATCATATATATAGTTTGTGTGTTCTAGGAACCCTAGTTTAATTTTTTCTCACCATCTCCGCCAACAGCACAAGCACGCCTGTCTCACGAGCGCTCGTGCCCCTCGCTTCCTCAGTTCGATCTCTCTGCCACCTTTGCTCATCCTCCTCGTAACCTCGCTCATTCTCGTCAGTATCTCCGAGACTCCGACACTTATATCGAGGTAAAGAAGAAACGTCTCCGATTGCAAAGCTGCGACCCCAAGTGTCCTTATTTATCGGGTATGCAGTACCCGTCGAGTATCTGTTACCCGATCGATGTCCAATGGATATGGAAATAGGCAAAAATCTATATTCAAAACAGTTAACAGGGACAGAAACAAGATAAATTCTCCGTAGCAGAGAACAGAACGTTCCAACCATTCCGACGGTACATTTCCGTTGCCGATGCGGCCACTCGTTCCGCCATCCTATACCAGGGCACAACTACTACTAGGGCTGCACGCCTACGACACTGCCACACTGGCCCACAGCACAGCCCACAGGGAAGGCAGGATGCTGCTGCAGGAGTGCCTGCCCTCCTTATCCATCTGCCGCCGCTGCCTCCAGATCGTCCGGTCTAGCTTCGCCAGGCAGTGCGAAAATCCTTTATCCCCGGGTGCACCTAGCGATTCCACTACAGTTTCGGCCATGCAGACTGAGACTGCAGAGGCGCCGCCCGGATCGCATGTGGCTGCGCTTCATGCTCCTTGAGTCCTTGGCTGGCTGATCGATCTGTTCGCGTCGTCACTAGAGAAAACGCACAACCGTAGGCCTTTTGTCCATGCTCCACTGCGTCTGCGTGCGTTCGTCCAAGCAGATGAGAGTGATGTCCCGGGGATGGATGGAGTGACACAATCCCGAATCACGTACGCCGCACAAACCGCAAGCCTGCTGCTCGAACGGGAGCTTCAAGCCAACGTACGCGTGCAAAGCATCGCAATCAGGGGCGGATCCAAAAAATTGAGGCATTGATGTCATTGTATAATAGTCTTACTAAAATCATAGGATCATCCCTAGCACAAACAGTGTTTACAAGATAATTTGTCCAAACTCATTGCTGTCAGATGACATCATATCAATGCTTGAATCGTGGCTTAGCACCTGGTCGAAATACATGTGAAGTGGCTTGCGCCATTGTAGCCTGCTAATTTTGGGGTCCCTGTTGATCTTGTCACGGTGCACCAATAAATGCTACTCTCTTCATTTCAAATTATTGCAAGCCATTTTGGCTTTTCTAAATATATAGTTTTTACTATATGCCTCTACGTGCATAGAGAAAACCATGTGTTTAGAAAACATGGCGAGTATATTTGATTGAGCCTCTCCAATGGATATGCACGTATACAGAGCTTTTTTTTAATAGGATACAACCCTAGATAAATTGCATAGGAAAAAGTGTTGTCTCGGAAAATTGAAGATTATTGCGGGCTAAATAAATCTACAAAAGGTACATTTGAATGGAGTTTCGTGCCTTAGGACACTAATATAGAAAAAAAAATACTATCAGAGCTGCTTGTACTATTTATTTTCTTTGTTAAGATGCATCTTATCTTACTGTAACTAACGGAGGTTGACAACAGAGCTCCACATCAATCATCACAAAAATACTACATTGATAAATCATACAAATTTAAAACAACAACATCCTACCATCAATTTCATTGACTCTAATCATCGATGACAATAACTACTCCATCAACCCTTGTTCTAGCATGGTTCAAAATTTGAGCTAGATAAGTATTAAAAATTCTATATATAAATTTAGTACATACAACTAATCACAATTGATCGTATTTACTCTATATATCATTTCATAACACTATGGCCATTTGGGTACTCTATGATCTCTATCCAGATATCATACATTTATCAATTATTCTATATGTGTTTTTATCTTTTACATTGTACCTATGTCGGTTTTTATATATGTATTTAGTTGAAATTTTAGAGAGAAGTTTGTACCAAAATACAATAGGCACTATAGTTTTAACTTAACACGTGGATAACAAAACGCAACGACTTATAAGATCAAAGTTGAAAACTAAAATATAGATTCTGATTTCACAAAGAGTGATACAATAAGAGATGGCTTAAGCTTAGGCTTTAACTAAATACATACTAAAGACCCATATAGGAGTGCAATGCAAAATATGACAACTGGCAACACATATCACAATATTACCAACTAGAAACCCTCACAGAGCCACCACAAAATGTGCTACAAAAAACAAATATTAGAAATCCTCGTAATACTCAAAACCTCTTCTAGCCAAAAATTGGCTGACTCAAATCATCATAGAGAATAATAATCCATTCTATTTTCTAAAAAATGCTCACTTTTGTCACTATAAGAAGTATGAATAACCGACATTGAGACTTCTGAGCTGATTCAACCAGATATTACTGGTGTATCATTAGCTACTCCCCTTCTTCTGATAGAGGCTACTGCAGAGAAGGTACTGTACATTTTCACCATTCATTCTACGATAAGTCGATTCAAATCTCTTAATCAAAACTTCCCCTATCTATAGGCACTCGATCCTCCAGCCCAGAGTTGTTCTTTCAATCTCGAGGAGTATTTTGATGAAGACGAAATCAGATCATCAGCCACTTCCTCTGCTAAATCTTTGTCAGAGGAGACTAGAAATTGGCTGAAAGATATACTGCCCATATTTGAGAAGAACATAGCCAATTTGGTCCAAGACACTGAATCAATACATAAAGTCTTCTTGACCATTAAGGGTGATCCATCTCCAGTTCTCTCCAAGGTCTTGTTGTATTTGCCAAGTTTCGAAGATCAGGCCTTGAAGGCGAAAACGATCCAAAGGAACTTGTCCAATCGTGAAGCCTTGCTGGCCAGAAGGGACTCCAACAGGCAATAAGTCAAAGAGCTGACGCAGTCGATCGATGCTTTGAAGAATTCTTCCCTCGGGACCGATCCAGAGTTGTCCCAACTGGAAGGCAAGCGTGCAGAACTTGAGAGGGAGCTGAACAATGTGAAGGCTACCATAGATCATCGCAAGTCCATTCTGGCCCAAATACTCGATGTCATCAAACAGAAGAAGCAGGAACTGTTGGCCAAAGTAAAAGAGAGCAGAACCAGCCGTGGTAGCCTTGAGAATGTTTTTGGAACAGCCGAAGAATACGAGCACAAGGTTGTAGAAGCTAATGCTATTCGGCTTGCAATTTTAAAAGTTATTCAGGATATTCTGGGCTTGTAATTTGTAGGTTAACATACATGCCTTGTGTACGATAACCATACTTGTCTCATTGTATTTCCTCTTCTCGGCTGAAGAGCCAATTGAAAACAGCTGATTTCATAGTTGCGATCCAATTGATCCCGAAAACGTGGTTTAAGAGAGCCCCTTGATTTTCTGCCTTCAATCGCCCAACATCGCATTTTCTTTGGTATTAGCGAAGTGACGCTCTGCCTTCTATTAATGGCGATTACCCTTTGCACTTCCCCGAGGCGTCCACCTCTTCGCTTTGCGGCTTCAAATACCGGCCGAGGGCCTCGGCCTCGAACGCATCTATACTGGCAACCGCTCCTGTTCCTCTGCATCTCTCTGCCTTCAAGTCCCTGTAGCAATTTCCTCCCCTTCCTATAGATCCAATCGATTCCATGGCCGGCGAGGATAACCGTGGCAAGCGTGCGGCGGGGGAGACCCTGGAGGAGAACATGCCTGTGAGCCAGTGCCTCCGACGCATGAGGTGAGATTGACGTCTTCTACTTATGGTGACAGTCCATAACTTTCTATTCATAGGGATGAACTTTTGTTTCTAGGTTTGTTATGAACGACATACTTCGTCCTCTTCCCAGGGCTGGCGAACCCTTCGATGCCGCTTCTTCCACGCTAGCTTCATCGTCAGATTCCTCTGATTCATATAGTGGCGACGATGCCCGGCGCTTCCTCTAGGAGTAGAGGGTGGCCCAGAACCGCTACTCTGAGGTGACCCAAGAGAACGGCCAGCTCGAGATTCGTCTCGGGGCTTCTTAGGCCGCTCTTTAGGCGGTCGAGGAGGAGGCCAGCGCTTTTCGAGCGTAGTTGGTCGAGCCTGACGCCGCGGTGTCAGGTAAGACGAGCTTCAGGGATATCTTTATTCTGATTTCAACAGTCTTTATCTTGATAGTTCCCCCGTTTCTATGATCATCAGCCTTAACGATGCAGTTGGAGTCTCTCTGACTTGAGGCAAACGCGGTTGTGGATGCCGTCAATGCCCATGGCTCCCTCATCGATGCTCGCCTTCACAACGTTCTGGCTCACGTTCAGGAGGTCGCCCTCCATGGCGTCCGTCATGGCGCGGTGGTGGCGCTGATCGCGGTGCAAGTTTAGACCGAGCACGAGCTCCACGCCATGCAAGCCAGTTTCCCAATGGGCGATGGCCCTGAAGAACATGAAGACTTGCTCAAAGAGTTCGTCATGGCAGCGGAGGCCATAGTGGACATCACATCCGCCCAAGATGTGGTGAACAAGGTCTTCGATTTGTTTGTATTTGGGATAAACCAATGAATGAAGACTCATGTTCTTTTATGATTGTGCCCCAATGTAATGCCTTCATGTACGACCGTGAATGTTTCTTGCTCTTTTCGTTTTTTGCTCTATAGGCGATACATATCATATCGGCTATTACTGTCTTTGAATATGTTTATTTTTTAAACTAGAGGCGATACCCTTACGGTACTGGCTATTAGAGCCGAGAATGATTCAGCTATCGAATGTTGCTCAGATGCCAGGATAACGTCCAGTAGGATTTTCAGTATGAAAGGTCAGACGAGTAATCAACCCAGGTCAAGCATCCTGTTAAGCGAAACAGAACGTCTCTTAAGAAATCCATTAACTCTGAATCGCACTTACACTTTAACTCAGCCTTCACATACGTTGGCCTAAACCCATCTCCAAGACTTAATACTCATTTTCCTTTGATCCAACGGCCGACATGAAGCTGTGACTTTTCTACTAAAACAAACTCTCAGAGCCGATCGCTTGCATCGGCTATTGGCTTTCATTGCTGATTTTAATGAAGTCTCCTTCCCATGTCTTGCTAGAAAAACACTCAAAATCTCCTAGTTCCCAAAAGACTGGATCGGCTGTCGCGATGCTTATGGACTCATCAGCATGAACCAGTTCGACATCATCTCCATGCCATTGAATCAAACACTGATGCATGGTCGATGGTATGTAGCAATTCGCATGAATCCAATCATGACTGAGGAGTAAACTGTATGATCCTTTCCCATCGATAACGAAGAATGTGGTGAGCAGAGGTTTACTCCCGATTGTCAGTTTGATGTTTATTGTCCCCCGGGTCTTAGACGTGTTACCTCCGAAGTCTCTGAGCATCATGTCGGTTTCCAATAGATCTTCTGTTCCTTTGCCAAGCTTACAAAAAGTAGTATAAGGCATAAGATTGACAGATGCACCTTCGTCCACCAACATCTTGTTCATCGGCTTCCCATCAACAAAACCTTTCATATACAACGCCTTCAAGTGTCGATGTTTGACTGGTCTGTCAAATATCGCTTGCTGCACGACTATCAACTTGGCAACCATCTTTTCATACTCTGACTCGTCGAAGTCTGAATAAACTTTCTGGTCCACCGGAGCTCTAAATTCTGATAGTAATAGAAAAGTCGTTTGGATATTAGTCGATGATTGCCTCTTATCGCCTATCTGCTTGGTATGCCATACTTGAGTTTTACCGGGTGCCTGAGCCTGTTCCATCTCTCTGTTCCTTAGGCACTGCACCCTCCTCTTTTGGCTTCTCGTCAAATCTCCTAGGCACCACTGGCCTTCCTGCCATGTGTATATTCTTTCAGCGCCTTCCTCTTCATGATCAGCCCAGTTCTGTCCAATGACTCTTTTCCTCAACCGATCATGAACACTTTTGTTTTTTAAGCGCCAATCCATATTGTTATAATGATATGCATCTTGAGCATGGATAGACCGATGGTTGGTTCAAGATTGCCTATACTCCCGATATTGATTGCTGCATTCTGAACAGACATCTGTTAGGCAACTTCAAACCTTCATTCTAGCAATATCTAAAGAAAGGACAATTCCAATGTAATTCAGCTTGTTCCCTTTCATATTTCTCTTCTTCTAATTGATGATGGTATGCTTGATCTTTTAACCAACGCTGATAATCCTTTTTCTTCTGCCACTGCCATTTATTCAATAGAATCCAAGATGTGACCAGCGGCTTTGATGTCTCTGCTTTCAACGTCTTCCCCTGCTCGTATTAGCTCTTTTGTTCGGCACGACGTTTTCTAATCTCTCTATACTCATCAGCCGATATTTGTATTTTGGGATCGACTGTTCTAGCCTCTTATGATTTGGTCGATGTTAGGACCTTGGTTTTTCCTTTGAATAGCCCAGTATGAACCATGTTCTGATCTCCTGGGAAAGGATTATCATCGACTTTCATCTTCCAAGACGTATCAAATTTGAGCCTCTCTTGCTGAATAACTCTCTGTATATGCTGCCTGAAGATTCTGCATTCATTAGTGGAATGAGAAGTAGCGTTATGGAATTTGCAGAACTTCTTGTTCTTCAACTAATCAGGGGGCAACATGACATGACCATTGGGCAACTTGATCTGCCCCTTCTCAAGCAAGAAATTGAAGAACTTGTCCAATTTGGTAACATCAAAGTCATAACTCTCCTCAACTCCTCTTTCCTAAGGATTTGGCACCATCACTGTCTTCTTGCCCCAATTCCATTCAGCTACAGCGACCTCTTCTTCTTCATCTTCATAGCTGTCATTGACTGAATATGGATCGTAAGCTTTGGCTACTGAAGTACTCTTCTAGAATCGGGTATCTCTGCGTATGCTCTGGAATTGGCTATTAAGTGCTACCACTCGTTGAGCTAATTGACCTAAGTTGTCAAATTCCTGTCCCAGTAGCTTCTTTTTCTACATCGGCAGCATTCTTTGGACGGCTAAAGCAGCTAACTGATCATCTACCAAGCTCAACGAGAAACACAAATTCTTAGTCTCTCTGAATCTCTAAAGAAACTCAGTGCCCGATTCATTAGTCCTCTGTCTCATGGTTGTCAAATCGGTTATTTTCTTCTCTCCAGTCCCAGTGTAAAAATATGTATGAAACTTCTTCTCTAGGTCAGCCCAATTGGCGATGGAGTTGACTGGTAGTGACGAGAACCAAGTGAAGGCCGGCCCTAACAGGGACAACGAGAAGAAACGAACTCGATGGGGATCCTCAACTGACGCTTCGCCCAATTGTATAAGATACCGACTGACATGTTCTATTGTGCTTGTACCGTCTTGACTAGTGAACTTGGTGAATTCTGGGAGCCTATAATTCATAGGAAGAGCGACCAAATCATACCACTCTGGATATGGGTGTTTGTACGAAAAGGTCAACCCTTTTGGCTTTAGGCCAAACTGATTCTTCATCATCTTGGTCACCTTCAGCAGTAACTCGTCAGCTTGTGGATTTGGATTTCTCGGTACTTGCTGACCCATCTGTGGATTGAAATCCCGTGTGCCTTGATATCCTAGATTTGGCATCGTGTGGAGGGTGTTATAATCTGTGCCATAATGATAGCCTTGTGGAATCTCAATCTGTTGGGTCCTTTGCTGGCTTGAAGTCTCTGATTATAGACATAAGGATCTATATCTCTACGGATCCTCTGAACGGATGGTGCTATCTTCTGAGCCGACGACGATATGTGGCCTGATGTGCCAAAATTGATCATCTGGTTCTGACTTTTCCCTACCGGCTGTTGCACATGCTGTATTGATGGTCTAGAATTATACTACATCTAATTCGTACTAGCACCTGGAGTTTGTTCAGATGAACCTTTGAAGTGCCTAGACTTCACCATTACTAGCTGGTGCTGCTTCTTGATGGCTGGTGTCGACTTGATTAGTCTCTTGGGTCAACGGATCTGGAATGTTGTAACAAGTCGATTCAACCTGACTCACTGGAATTCCATGAATCACCTCTTTCATGGTGTTGTGAAATGCGTCAACGAAAGCTTCATTGCGGCTTGATAGGGCATCTTGAACAGATTTGTCTATGGCTTCTGTAAAGAAACGTCTTTCTTCAGTTTTAACTGTATTTGTCTATCTGTGCAGTAGAACTCTTGGTAGTGGAAATTTTTGAATAATTGTGTTGTCACGCGTTTTGGTGTAGGATAACAAATACTTCTTCTAAAATTCTTCCGTAGCTTTGTTGATGGTATCCCTATCTTCATCAGGTAGGTCTTCATAATGCACCATAAGGATGTTGTCGTTGTTGTCAACCGCCATGACGATTGTGGTGTCCCATCGGGCATGCCAGAAATGTGTGCCGACATAGAATTTTGTCCCATGCCGAGGACACACGCAGCAAGCCAGAAGGGTCCGCTCGATGGAGCAGATCCGCCTAGCTTCAGCGTAGGGGCGGTCGATCCTGTGCAATCCTTCCTAGGCATGCCAGTCAATTTGACCCTACAATTGACAAGGAGAGAAAGTTCATCAGTAATTAAGGGGAGAACTTGCCGGTGTTGCCAGACAGTTCCGAAAGTACGGCTATGAGAGCCGATATGGAAGGAAATCGGCTAAATAGCCAATCTAGTATATTCATGAGAATAAGTCAGTTAGAGTTCATGGGGTCGTGTGAAGAAGAATCGGTTATCATTAAGAATAAATATCATTTAAGCAAACATAAATCAATGGCAATAAGATATCGATGATGATTGGTTTATTCTGAGCCAATGATTACAAGTAACCGAACTCATGTTTATGTAAAGAAACAATTCAACACTGCTCAACCATCTAATAAAGATAAATCTAATGAACATGTTAGATCTCATCTATCACCATGACCAGTGGGGCATGAGGCAAAATCATGCAGGCCATAGAAACAACAATAGACTCGACGACCCTAACTCATTACTAATATCAGTGGGGCATGAGGCAGAATCATGCAGGCCGTAATACAATAACGAGATCATGGGGCTAACACATCTTTCAACTTATCTCTACTTCAACGATCTCGTGATGTGAACTATTCGTGAAAGCATTCGATATCGGCTAAACAGCCGATTCAGGCATAGCGCACAGTTAAGGTCATGCCTTCTCAGGAACGGATCTACCAACTAACGATTCCCACTCCATAGTGCCAATAGTGGGGTGAGAGGTAGAATCCCACAGGCCATGATGACGGGCCATGGAACGGTTCTCGCTAACCAATAGATCTACTCAAGATCGAACATGCCTTAACCGCACGCTATGCACGATTAAGATTGATATAAAATAGCCAATAAAAACATAACTCATCATTTAAGATGTAGATTAGATGAGTTTGAGATTAGCAAACGATGGGTTAAATAAGATATAAGGCCAATCTAGATCAATCTCAATCGAGCAGAATGATATTGTTGTAATTAGATAAACAATGAAAGTAATAAGCAATATCGGTAATTTAATGAATCTACCAAAGATTGCCATTCAAAGGTAGAGCCGATAACTTGACCTTGATCTAATTCAAGTAGTGGGGTGTGAGGTAGAATCACACCGGCCATACTTGAATTAGGCAAGAATCGATAACTAGCTTATACCAGAGCCGCAGTGGGGGTCGACCGGATCGATGCAGCCATACAAACAGAGGTATAAACCATGATGGTACTTACAACAAGCAGTGGAGGTCGACCGGATCAATGCAGCCATACTTGCTAAAGAACTCACTGAGATCTACTATACTCCTACTCCTAAGGGGTGGCCGGAGCTAAAAAAAGTAATTGACTTGTATTTGATTGATCGGTTCCTTCTTACAATAGCCGGGGTTTGGTATTTATACCCAGAGTCTAGACATGAATCCTACTCGAGCACGATTTGTTACAATTTTTTGTATGAAAGAAATATTCCTATCTTAAGATAACTTAGACTCTAATCTTTCCCCTTTTGTAGAGTCCGATATGTATCCTTTTGACGCCAGTCATATCCCATCATTGTCATCTGCTGACACCATTTGGAAAGAATCGATCCAGTGTCACATTCGATCCAGCAGATATCAACCATCGACTCCTTAATTGGCATAATTCTGGAAGCCTGTGAGTTCCCGCGCTCTTTCTCCCAAATTTTGGTGTAAACAATACTTCTTGTGAACTATCTAGCTTTTCTTTTAATTTTTCGAGCTTCTTTTGTTGACTAGTGCAAACTTTAGCATAATTAAGATTTTGTTGCACAATTTCATCATAAGAAGGCATTTCATCATCACTATCACTCTCACTGGAGGATGAGCTTTCGTTACCTCATGCCATAAGGCACACACGAGAAGAGCTTGATGATGATTGCTTACGGCCTCGCCTCTTGTGATGGTGTTCTTCTTCACTTGAAAAATCATCTCATGACCTTATTGATGTGAGGGCTTGGTTCTTGCATGCGTTCTTCTTTGTCTTGGGTGTGGGCTTGTTTGGACAAACTTCCACAAAGTGCCCCAACTCACCGCATCCATAGCATCCTCTATTTCTTTGCTCATTTCTTTGATTAGTAAAGATGATATATTGGATTTGGATGGGCACACCCATAACATTAAGCCTTTGGATCATCTTCTCCACCTTGTTGATAAGTTTGATTGATTCTTCATCAAGGTCGGAGGTGGAGGAGGAAGATTGATCATCATCACTTGAATCTTCATCATCATCATCATCATCATTCTCATCTTCTTCTTCATCTTCACTTAAGGAGCTTGAGATTGAGCTTGTCTCAACTTGCTTGCCCTTCATCTTTGTTTTCTCGCTACATGCGAGAGCTTTCCCCTTGCTTGATGAAGAGGCTTCTTCTTGACCCATCTGCGTGATATTTCAAATGCCACTATCTTGTCAATGACTATGGCTAGGGTCATGGTGCTCAAGTTCTCCATGTTGTGAAGAGCCTCTCCCAGATGCTCCCCGTCGTCTTCACTATCAAGCTTCCGACCGAAATGCCGCGGGCCTTGTTCTCTCTGGTACACGGTGGCGGCCACACCACAAACACGGTTGGTGTGATCTCGCAAGACTACAAGCCCCTCCGATGTACAACAATGGTGCGTGCAAGCACCGAGTGGTAAGAGGTATGCAAACCTCACTAAACACTAGGCCTAAACCTAGAGCAAGCGCATAAGCAGTGGTCTAATCAACCTAACCACTTCGCAAAGCACCTACGCTAATCACCTAATGAATCACTAAGCACTATGCAAGTGGAGATCACTAAAATGGTGTATCAACACCCTTGGTATGTTCCCTTAGTTCCACACACTTCATTTGGCCGATTGGGGGTGTATTTATAAGCCCCACTGAGAAAGTAGTCGTTGGGGATGAAATCCCACTTTTCTGCTACTGACCGGACGCTGATCATGTCCTAACCGGATGCGTCCGGTCGTCCTAACCGTTAGAGCCACGATCAACTAATTGGACGCTGCCAGCGTCCAGTCACATGCCACCGGACGCGTCCGGTTGCAATTTCATCGCTCTAGAATCTTTCTATGCTCGATCGGACGCTATAGTCCTGCGTCTGGTAGATTTGCCGCCAGCGTCCGGTCGCTGCTGCTGATGCCTGCTGTAGTTGAGCCTCTTGATCGGAGCGTCCGATCACTTTCTGCCAGCGTCCGGTCCAGCATCCGGTCACCTCTGTAAGCTCGTTTCTTCACGATCTTGCATACAACTTGGTTCCTATCTTAGTACTTAGACTTTGCTTGATATCTTGGGTCTTCTCTTGTGCTCCTAGGATCTTGCTTAAGGTGCTGATCATCGGATCATCACATCGCCTTCGTCCAAGTCATGTCTTGCACCCTATTGAACTATAAAACAATCACTTGCAAAATCATTAGTCCAATTTGGTTGTGTTGGCCATCAAACACAAAAATCCAAAGTAAATGGGCCTAAGGTCCATTTTCCTTACACCCGAGTTTTCCCAGAATTAACTAAGCCCTTTCTTGTAAAGTTATGAGTCAAGCATTTTTGCAAAATGAACATGATAAAGAATTCTATTTGCGCTTGAGTCCCTCTTCTACCTCAAATAGAGCATCGCAGGGGAGGCAGTGCGCTGGCCAAATGAGCGGCGTCCAGAGGCTGGCTTGGCGTTGGTGACGAGGCTCAATGCGGGCAGAGCGTGCGCGGGGAGGTGCGCGGATTGGGGCAGAGCACGGCACGATGGCCACACGGCGGTTCCACGTGTGGACAATGGCAGGAGGAGCGGCATGGCTAGCAGCAGCCATGGAGGCGAGCAGTTGCAGTTGGCCGATATCCAGGCAGTGCGCCCATCCCTTCCCAGTAGTCCGACGGTACGAGGACATGCGACTCTGGGAAGAAGAGGAGGGGTGCCGATGCTACACGCGGAGGAGCGAGGGAGCAGGGGAGGTGGCGTGCTAGACCAGGTCGGGAAAGATGGTTGGCCACGGCGGGGTACGAATGAACCGGCTGGCGAGGTGCGACCCCTCGGCAGGTGCTGCGGGGCAGCGGACAACGGAGGTGGAGCGACAAGTCTAGCGGGGGACCGTGGGACTCGCATGCGCACGCAAGGAGACGAGCGACGGCGCAGCAGGCGTGGCTAGAGACAACGAGGTGCTGCGGCGACTAGAGACGGCGAGGCGCGACTGGAGATTGGGAAGCGGCCCGGGACAACACTGGCCTAGGCGTGCGCTCGCACGAGAGGGGTGGAAAACCGGCGATGGACAGTAGGAGGCACGACGACGGCGGGCGTAGCCATGGCGGTGCACGACAGAGAGAGGGGGAGCGGATGGAGGCAAGGAAGAGCAGGCGTGCGAGGGAGAGCAAGGAGCCGTGTGCGGTTCGCCGGTTCGCCACCAACTACATAGACGCGACATGGGGCAGGGCAGCACGACACTGCACGGCAGGCAGCGGCGCGCCTACGCACGCATAGGAAGGTGAGAGGACACAGCATGGGCAGGGGCAGAACCACGTGTTGGCGGCAGGAGGTGACACAGGTAGGGGCATGGTAGGTGGATTGCATGGCAGGGCGGGCGCCACGTCTGTCCCGTGACACAGCTGACGCCATGTCTCGGCTCTGCGCACGGCACAGCGGTACAACGATAGTGGCGCAACGAGCCAGCAGCTGGCGCAGCCAGGCCAGGCAGGCCCACGCGCGCGACGTCGCGAGTCCAGGTGCGGTGACCGTGGCCAGAACATGTTCCAACTGCGACAGAACGCAACTTAGCTAACTAAGACATTTTAATTAGTGCCTAAAATCAACACTAACCAAGCCGACCATTACACCATTGCAAAGTACTCGCCATGGTTCAATAAACAGTGCCAAAACATGAAGCTAGTGCCTAACAATTTCTGTTAGAATTCGAATGTCAAATCGGCATTGTTTACTATCATCGTTTCTGACTTACAGAGAATAATAACTTAGCTAGAACTAACAACTTTTAGCGTGTTTGCCGTAATTTTTAATATGCCTAAACCTAATTAATTCCCATCGCTATGCATTCCATACACTAGTCCATATGTCATACTGACTTGTAGAAACAAAACATCTAGGAACTAATTAACCCGTTGTTCAATATAATTCGCCAAAATCGACACTTTTAAACATAAGTTAAATTTTAAAATCTGAGAAAATCGTTTCGGTAAACCCTCTTAGGTCTAAATCTCGGTGCTAAGCGAGCTCGTAACACCAGAGGTGTTACACTTACCCAATTATACCGCCAATAAATATAGATACTATGTATACCAAGTACCTTAATAACAACAGTTTTGGGTGATCCTAAAAATCATTAAAATTTGTGTTAAAATTCTATAACAATAAATTTTAAAGGTTTTACTTTACATAAGCTTATACATTTTGACATATCAATACTGCTAATCTAATTGTAAGCACTCTACTTTGTAACAGAACAACACTGCTGCACATAAAATTCTTTTACATAGGAATTTCAACATCTTGAGCACTTGTTTATGCCAGTGTAGAAACTAAGAGTGGAGTCTAGGACCAAGAATCTTTTTTTAACGACACACAAATGAGAATTTTCATAAAAGATAAAAAAAATAAAGCATTAGATTTTGAACTTGACACGGCAACTAATAGTATCAAAATTTGGATGTCAAAATATCAATTCACGAGCCGGAATGTAACCAGATATGATATAACTTAAGTTAAGATTTAAGCTATTAAAAACCCATAGAAGTGCAATGTAACGATGAAAATAGATATAAGTAATTGATATATTTATCACAACAACAACAAAAAATTATAGAGCATATAAATGGGTATTATGTTAGAAAATGGCTAAAGGGCCTCTAGTCCAACTGGTTAGAGCGTCCTGGCGGCACTCCTCAGGTCCTGGGTTTGACTCCCCATGGGAGCGAATGTCAAGCTGGGGTTAAAAAATCCCCTCGTCTGTCTCACACCAAAGCACATGTCTAAGGACCGGCCTGGTCTCACAGGACGACGGTGCCGCTGTGTAATGGTGGGGCAGGGGATCGGGGGTTTTCTGGGCCTCTCGCAGGTCCAGTTAGAAAATGAATACAAAGAGAAGAGATTAAATATAATCAATTCTGATTATTTGTATGTGCTAATTTATTCACTAAATTTTTTATCCTTGTGTACCATAAGACTCTAGGCAGTGCTGGAGCAGAGGTTGATTGGCTAGTTAATAATTAATAAATGGTATAGCCCTTCCCATTAAGTGCTAACTAATTGATGTTTGATTGGTTAAATATAAAATGTAGCCACATGGCTTTCGTCCATAGCAAAGCACAAACATGAAACATGTTTCCTCATATAGAGTAACTATAAAATCTATGATGATCGAATAAAAATCACAAAGCATAAATGCAGTATGTATCGTATTAGAAAAAGATGCACAGAGAGATAACACAAAGATAAGCAATTTGATTACTTATATGGTAATAAATTTATCTACAAACTTTTAATATTTATGTCTCATGAGATATTTAGAGCTAGTTGTTACATATATAGTCTACCTAAGAATATTGAAAAGTTTAGAATATTGCTCCTTTTCTTAGTTAATAAGAATACCAAAAGAAAAAGTTATTTCTGATAATAAGCATCTAAGTGTATTTAACGGAGGCAGTCCAAAAAAGATGAAACAAAATATCTTGAAAAATGCTAAGTTAGTGGGGTAGGCCGTTTTTGCAAAAAGAAATGAGCCTAATAGTTTATGACGATCTATTCCATTGCTAGTCGCAAGTTAATGAAATGAAGTGGATATGGATACGGCCAAAAGGTTATTATTCGTCGTGAATATAATGCGGAACATCATCATGGCCATCCTTCTGTGAGATCATTGATCGAGAACGTTAAGCGCGCTTGATCAATGGAGGAATAATCTGACGCAGGCAGCATGGTCTGAAGCCTGGCAGCGAATTTTAGAGGCCTCGGACCTTGCAGCAGTTGCATCACTTGCATGTAGTATGGACCAGGGTGAAAATGATGGCTGCAAATGGACGATTCGTTTGGTTTTTACCCGGGGCCGGAAGTCCTGACTAGTAAGCTAGGACTTGGGTTTTATCTGGAACCGGAAGATCCATGGACATAGGTAGAGGCCACGACATGCGCTTCCAAAGAAGAAAACGATGCTTGAAGGTGTTGCCATTGTCGGCCCCTATTAGTGACAGGCAAAGACGACTTTCTTCGTCTAAGGTAGTGTTTAGATAGCGAATTTTTTTGCAAAATGCTACTGTAGCATTTTCGTTGTTATTTGACAATTAGTGTCCAATCATGTACTAATTAGGCTTAAAAGATTCATTTCGTGAATTTCATCTAAACTGTGTAATTAGTTTTATTTTTTATCTATATTTAATGTTTCATGCATGTGTCCAAAGATTCGATATGATGGAGAATCTTGAAAAATTTTGCAAAATTTTCTGCAAACCTAAATCCCTTTACCGTCAACGCTGGGTCCTGGAGCCATGAGGCATGAGGACCAGAGTCATGCGCTGCAACACGTAGCCTGTAGTCTGTAGAGTCGACCGAGGGCACGCCTATAGCCGTTGCCTCGGTAATTTGGATAGGATCCGTATGTTTTTTTTTTTTGATAGGATCCGGATGGATATTGCTTACATTATATTCGTTTTATATATGTTTTGTAGAATCAGAGTCGATATGCTATGAACATTATTGTCAGAAACTAATATGAATACCGATTTGTCTCAATTAGACAAATACTAATAGATGTGCAATACGGATGAGTTGGATCGAGACAATATCGTCCATAAATATCTCTTCAGACATCAAGCAAAAGCAGCAGTCATATATCACATGTTTATTTTCAAATTCTTCAAGATACTTTAGTAAAATACCAAAATATTATAATTTCTTGAATATTGAAATCACATGTTTAAGACAAAAGGCTCAAATTTAAAACTTCCGCAAAAGAAAATCGCAATAACCGGATATTTGTATGTTTCTTAATATATTTTGGGCTTATTAAAATATTTCAGTGAAGAACTCGCACTCCCATATACTTTAGAAAAGGATAACCAACTCTACTTCACTTACTCTTTTTTGGCTAAAATTTATCTTGGCTACCTTGGTCTTCCAATCCACTCTTCATTAGCGGAGTCACCACCCGGCGACCCCAGACGACCACTTGTTCTCGCCGAGCCCGGGCGTGGAAGCCGGTCCCCGAGGGACCTCGGGTTTATGAACCCAACAGAAGCCCCCGAGCCCCCGGGCGATTTGAGCCGAATCATTCGGGGAATTTTTTTGTCTTGCCGGCGGGTTTGCGCGAGCGCACCAGCGGGTGTAGCCCTCAGGTGTTTCGTGTGGAACCGGCTAGGGGGTTTTTGTGTTGTGTCGGTGGGTGCGCGCGAGCGCACTCGTGGGTGTGCGTGTTCTTAGTTTTGAGACGGAATTTTGTTTTAACCATGGCGTCGTTGTGCAGCCAAGGCGTTTTTAGGTGCGGGTGATTGGATCGAGACAGAACTTACTGATCCCGGCGTCGGTGCGTGCCGGGGATCGGGCGAGGAAGTTTAGTTTGAGACAAGCCCTGGCGTCGGTGCGCGCCGTGAACAGAGATAGCTTAGTTTGGATGCTACAAAGTTTGATCTTTGGCGTCGATGCGTGCCGTGGGATCGGGCAAGGTGGAGTCGCGAGTGGACCCAGGCGTCGGTGCTCACCGTGGATCGAGAGAGTTTGTTTTAGTTAGTTTCAGTTAGTGAAGCCGTTACGCGCGTTCGGAGTCGCGGTCCCAAGAGCCATAGCCAGATGTCGCTGATCCTATCGATGCGAGTTCGGAGTCACGGTCCCAAGAGTCGTAGCCGGATGTCGCCGATCCTATCGACGCGAGTTCAGAGTTGCGGTCCTAAGAGCCGTAGCCGGATGTTGCCGATCCTATCGACGCGTGTTCGGAGTCGCGGTCCCAAGAGCTGTAGCCAGATGTCGCCGATCCTGTCGACGCGAGTTCGGAGTCGCGGTCCCATGGCATTTAAGCCCCCGAGCCTTGTCGGGCCTTCGTGGGGGTCGATGTGAGTTGTTTTGCGCTACCCCATCCGGTTCCTCACAACCGGAGGGGCTGAGTTTCGTCGCCTATCCTGATCGCTCGGGCTCGAAGACTAGCTCAATGAGCTCGCTAACGGGTGTGATCGAGCGGAATCCGGGTCCGTCGTTCGTGATGGGGTCAGCATAGCCCTCTTGTGGCATTCCACTACTCCTTTACCTGCAAACCCGACTGATGCCTAGGCCGTTCAAGAGACCGACCCGGGTGGCCTGACGGCCTCCCCTCGATGGAGATTCTGTGGGTCTGGCGAGAGGTTCAGGATCGAACGAGAAGGTTGAGATGACCCGGTTTGTCAGACCGGGCGAAGGCCGCACGGTGCTCATCTATGATTTTCTCCCCTGGTTCTGTTTGGTTGCTCATGTTGAATGAGGCAAACCGCCGCTTTGTGGCGCAACACGGAGCGTTCTGGTGCATTTCACTGCACGTGCGATGCTTAGTTCCCGAGCCCCCGGGCGGTTCATGCCCTAACCGTCCGGGGGGTTCAGGCATATGAGATGAATGCGCGTATGGATGTATGAATGATTTGTAAAGAAATAGAGGGGGTAGTGTTTACCTTGGCGACTGGAGTGACGGGGCTCGGAGAGCCTCAGTTGGAAAAGTCCGACTGGGACCTTGACGACCTGAGTGACAGGGTTTGGAGAGCTTCTGTCGGAAACGTCCAACCGGGACCCGTGCTCATCGTCCGCAACGGAGTTGGCGTGGCCTACATGGGGCGCCCCTTTGCTTCCTTACCTATCATCTAGTGTCTATCCTTACCTATCATTCGGGTTCCTTTAGGTCTGGCCTAGGGAAGTGGGGAGCCGCCCGCGTGCGGTGGCGCTTCGGTTCCTGTGCCCATTGTGTGGTAGTGGTTGATCGTGCGGTAGTGGTGGGCCATGGCCAGGCCACGTCCCGTCCGATCAGGAGCCGTTCCATCAAGCGGGGTGTGTCTCATCGGTTCAGGGCACGTCTTATCTGCATTAAATGAAAGAAAGAGAAAAACTCGCCTCATCGTTCCGGCTTCCCCGATCGGCGCGTCCCTCCGTAACCGCTGCTCCCTTTTCCTTAAGTAGGAGAGGGGATAGGGTTTTTGTTCTGCTCTTTTGCCTTTTCTTCGTCTGCCGCCGCCTTCTCTCCTCCTCTTTGCCATGAGCGTTCCTGAGAGCCGCGGAGGTTTCTAGGAAAGAAGGGGAGAGAGCAAGGGAGATGAGAGGAACTCACCGAAATGTCGGACTGGAGGTCATCCACCGTGAGGGCATCGGTGCTGGAGGCGTTCGTCACGAAGGGGTTCCTGCCGCCGCAAGAGGTGGCGCA
Organism: Miscanthus floridulus; assembly: GCF_019320115.1. NCBI lineage: Eukaryota > Viridiplantae > Streptophyta > Magnoliopsida > Poales > Poaceae > Miscanthus > Miscanthus floridulus. The sequence goes on from NC_089580.1 coordinate 188,897,288, forward strand.
CTGGAGGGTCCCCAAGAAGGAGGTGGAGTTCCTGCAACCTCGTCCTGATGAGGTGGTTTCTTTCCTTACCTTCCACGAGCGTGGATTAGGATACCTCATGCACTGGTTCCTGCGCGGGCTCCTCAACGAGTGGGGTCTGGAACTGCAGCACCTCAATCCGACGGGGGTGCTGCATATCGCTGGCTTTGTCATTGTCTGTGAGGCTTTCCTCGGGATGGAGCCACACATGGACCTCTTCCGGCTCTTCTTCTCTGGGAGAGCTATGGCGGACTGGAGTTTGGCCGAGATCGCTCCGGCCGAAGGCTTTGCCCTATAGAGGAAGCCGCACGCGGGAGGCTCGTATCCCGCATACTCCCCATGTGACTCCAACCGGGGATGGCATAGGGAGTGGTTCTACATTAGGAATTCGGTGGGGGCGCCATTTCCAGCGTTTACCAATGAGAGGCCGATGAAGCAGAAAAGTTGGTCATGGGGCTGTGCCCACGCAGAGAAGCACAAGGTGGAGGCCATCGAGGAGGAGCTCCAGAAGCTCGTAAGGGGTGGCCTCAATGGGGTGTGGGTGTTCCACACCCTTTACCGCCGCCGGGTCACACCGTTGGCGGAGAGGATGCACCCGATGTGGAAGTATGACGGCCGGTCGGACCCAGACTGCGCGTCGTCGGAGGAGCTACCGGACGACGAGATCTGGAGTCGCGTCGGCCGAGTGCTGTAGCTGAGGCCCAAAGAGATGGTGGTGGGAAAACCCATACCGTTTAATGCCTCGATCGTGCCCACGCTGGTATGCTCCCTTACTTTGCTTGTGCTTTTTCCTTTGTCCCCCTTCTTTTTTGATTTTGGTTCATTCGTTCCGTAGGGGCTTGGGAGGTATAAGTCCCGACCACACCTTCCCAAGGGGCTGGCGGGCCAGGCCCGACAGGCCACCCAGAAGGAGGCGGCAGACGCCCGGAAGAAGAAGAAAACCAAGGAGGTTTATTGGAAAGAAGAGAAGAAGAAGGAGGTCGCCCGATGTGTGAGAGCCGAGGAACGTGCGAGCGACATCGAGTCTGAACTTGTGTTGGATGATCCTACGGATGTGGACAACATGGTCTTCTCCGACGAGGAGGAGAGTCAGGAGGTCGTTGCGACCTTGGCGGTACATCGCGACCCTGCGGCGACATCCGCTGGTGAGGAGCAGGAGGCCACGTGACGTGTGGAGGTTCCTGCATCGAGGAAGTGTGATGTGAGTGTGGATGTCATCGGTGAACGGGTGGCGAAGCAGACACGGTCACTGCGCCCCTCGATGGCGTTGCCAGCTCCGTCGTCGCCCATGGCGGATGCGGCTAGGGGAGCCAGGCGGTCCGGGGAGTGGCCCGGCGACCGTGTGGCTACGGAGCCGGTGCCCACGCTGGACTTGTAGCCAGAGGGGGGCCCGCCTACCGTGGGTGCGGTCGAGCAGTCCGGGTGCCTAAGGGGTAGACTGGTGCCTAGTCAACATGCGACTCACAGTCGGAGGACGCCCCACCCGCTGCCCCGGTCGGGAAGCCCTGAGCCGGAGGTCGTAGCGACCTGCAAGCCGGGCAGGAGCGGGTTGGGTCGACTCCGACCCCATCTGAAGTGAGGGGGTATGGGTCACTGTCTGGGAGCGGTCCTCGTCTTATGGGCCCATCGTCGTCAGAGCCTGTCTTCAGGGTAGTGCCGCTCACCACCTGGTATGTTTCCTTTCGTTGGTTCTTTGACTCTTGGTGGTTGAGTCTTTTTGGAGTGTGGCTTACCCACAATTTTTGTCAGCGGTCGGGGGATGCCAGGGTTGAGCATCGCCCTGGCCTCCGTGTAGGAGGTTTGGAGGCCCACTCTACAGCATGCTACAGTGAGCGAAGGGGGCAGCAGGGCAGTGGCAAAGCCTTCCCTCCCGGGGGTGGTGTCTCCCGGGGCAGCTGCTGATAACGTGACAGTGGCGGCGATGTTGTTGGCGGCGATCCCGATGCTGGTGGCGAAGGTGGTGTCGGAGGTAACCCTTGCGGCCCCTCCTCCACTGGTCGCAGTGGAGGAGACAGGGGGGGCGAGCTCCCCACCTCGTTGGGTGGAGGGCTGCACGACCCATCCTTGCCGTCGGAGCCGAAGTCGCAGGAGGGAAGCGTGGCCAGGACGGAGTTGGGACGCCAGGCGGCGTCCCATGCGAGGGTGACCTAGAGTGGCCCTCTGGCGGTTCATCAGAGGGTGACCTAGAGTGGCCCTTCCCCGAGGACCCGTCGAAGGCGAGGTTCGTCCTCTAGGATTCCTGGGAGCACCAGCTCTAGAACATTTTTGGGGGGGCAAGGGCATGCCGCAGTGTCCGAGCTCACCAAGTTGTCTGCGAAGTTGGAGAGCGCCTAGAAGCAAGCTTAGTTTGCCCAGCAGCTGGTTGAGGTCGACCTATAGCTCACTGCGGAGGTGAGTTTCTAGTACTTCTCCTTGCCCTTTGAATCTTTCGTCAGTTGTTTTTATCATGCCTGTTTTCACAAGAAATAAGGAAGGTGTCGTCCCACAAGTCGCACTTCCTCCGGATGGAACATGCCCGAATGGCCGAGCTTGAGCGCCGGGTGGAGTCCACCTGCTGTGAGTCCTAGGTTTGGGTGGCCAAGGCAGCCGCGGCGCGGGCGGAGGCGGAGCGTGTGGCGGAGCGGGTGACTGCTGCCGAGCAAAGGCTTGAGGCGGCAAAGGTCTGTCAGGAGGAGACTGAGGCAGGGCTACAGACATCCCTGGTGAACACTGAGGCGGCGCTCCAAGAGGCCTTGGCAGCCCTTGAGCCAGAGCAAGCCGCCCTGGAATCGGCACAGAAGGCCCTAGAGGCGGAGCAGAGGGCCTGGTTGGAAGTGGATCGGGAAGTGCTCATGCTCCAGGACCAAGTGATGGAGATGGAGGACGCGAGTGCCCGGCTGCACGAGCAGGCGGCTCGGCAGGCAGAGGATCTCTCCACCCTTGAGGCCTCTCGCATCAGTGCGTACCTTTTTGTTTTCTCGTGGTGTTGATTTTCCCCCCAGCCTGTTTCTGAGCTTGTCGCCCTTCTTGTAGAGCTGGGTGAAAAGGTGAAGGCGTTGGAGCAAGACCTAGAGATGACCAAGGCGAACTTCAGCCGGAATGTCGAGGAGCTGGCCAAGTCCCATGAAGAGCGACGTGCCCTCGAAGGGGAGCTCGGCCAGATCCGCAACGCTGCCTAGCTCGTCGTCTCAGAGGTCTTTGGGTCGGCGCCAAGTACCAGCACGCCCACGGTTCAGCTGGCGGAGGTCCCGGATGCGGTCAAGGACCTTGTCAGGAGCGGGCTGTTTTATGGAGCGTCGGGGGTGCTGACCTCGGTGGCGACGTACCACCCAAATTTGGACTTCGCCACTATCTGTGGCGGGTATGCTGAAGGCCTGAGCATGGAGGACATCTAGTCAATCGGGGTGAGCCTGCTGCCGCACGCGCGGTCGGTGTTGGAGCAAGTCTCCGCCGAGTGGGTGATGGATGTTCGCCGTCAAGACATGGCCCGAAGCATGCGTGGAGAGGATGCCTCTGAGCCTGCAGACAGCATGGAGCCTGGTTCGGGGGGAACGTCACCTCGGCCCCGATCGAGCCGAACGTCGTGCTGCCGGGGAGTGAGCAGCCTACGCCTTCATCGGTCGCGCCGTCAGCAGATGCCGTTGGGTCGGTTTAATACCTTTTTAAATATAAGTAGTTAGTAAATGTAAGAAGTTTAAGTTCGTGGGGGGGGACCCCTGTGTAAAACGTTCATGTGTGTTTTAATGACTGCAATCGGTTTTTGTTTTTGTGATGGAGTTGCTCCATTTGGGGAAGCTTGTTCCCTTTCGTTCCTTAGTTCTCCCTTAGCATAATTTTGTTTTAAATTTCTTTCTCTCTCGTACCTACCCGTTTGTTCCGTGGGCTGCAATTTTGTGAGCCCGGGGCGTGGCCCGCGAGGCTCGGCCGGTCATAGCCATAGAAAAAGGTGGGGTGCGATCAGTCGGAATGTTCTAAAGCAAAGTTACGTAAGGTAAATCAAAGGAACGAACTTCCCTTTTGTTCAGGTAGGAAGGAGATTCTCCATACAAAAGTAAAATAGTACTTAAGGTAAAAACAAAAATAGAGGGGTAGTAGAGCCCCCTAGTGGAGCCCCCAAGCGCCCCGAGCCAAAAAGTGTTTGGGTCGGGGTGCTCTTATAGGAGCGTTCGCTAAGTAAAGATAAGACTGAAACTTAGGGAAAAGAAGAAAAGACATAGTTGTTCCAAGGTCCTCGGAGAGAGCATCGTCGTCATCGTCCTTCAGTCGGTAGGCTTCTGGTCGGATCACTTCAGTCGTCTGGATCCTTTCTCGCTGCGCCCCCTTCTTCGGTTGCAGCCTCTTCGCCTTTTTTCTTCCTTTGGGCTGCCAGCTTACCTTAGTAGGCACTTGAGGAGCAGGCAGTCCTTGTAGAGATGGTTGACGAGATAGTTGTGGTTGGTGCACGGGCTCTCCATGAGCTCGTGAAAGTGGCCCGGAGGGTCTTGCTGGGGCTGAGTGCCCGCGTAATCTTCCACGGCGGCCAACGCGAAGTTGGCCGGTCGGCAGTGATCCTTTTTGTTCTTTTCCCCCTCTGCGTGGAGGGGCCCTCATCTTGATCCTGGTGCTTGGCCTTACCTTTGTCGCGGCCTCCGTTGAAGCGCGGTAGGACCGACGCTTGCTGGAGCGGTTGGACAAAGGTCCGTGGTCCCAGGCGGTTAGGGCTGGGACTCCGGTCGACGTTGCATGCATCTCGGTTCGGCCCAAGCCGCGCGTAGATAGGCGGTCGGCACGGGCCGGTAGTCAAGTCAAGACGAGGTGTGGTTGCGGCTTCCTGTGCTGCACTCGGTGGTTATGGTGGTGACGGGGTGTAGTGCCCCATCTGCTGCGTCCCTGTTCCCCGGACAGGGAGCAAGGTAGTGAGTTGGCGTCATGATACAGAGCACTCCGCTTGTTGAACGACGGCGGTCTCCACCAGTGCCCGGAGGTTCCGATGGATCGCCTGTTCGCGAGGGTTGTTCGGCTCGGACAGGCTGCGTAGGAGCATTGCCGCGGCAGCAATGTTCTGACTGGCCCGAGCGAACTGTGGGGAGTCGGTCCCCCGAACCGGGGCGTTGCGCTGGGGCTGACGGGCGCGACCCCGAGCGCTGTTCGCCGGTCTATGCGCACGGGGCACAGTGTGGTGCGCTGAGCACGCTGGTGCAGTTGGTGGCTGATGTGGCCACTGTCGTCGTAGATCCTCCCCGTGCTCACATGTGAGCTCGGGGGTCTCCGCGTGAGGGCCCGGCAGGGCATGGGTTCGGAAGGACTCCGTTACCCCTAGCGGCTATTCCGGGGCGTCCGCCATAGTGTACTCCCGGGAACGACGGTGGCTAGGCGCCACGTCGCCGATGCTGGAGCTGTCACTCCCGACGTCATCATCTATGATGTCGAGGAAACAGGTGGGAGCATAGCTCGCCGTCCCCTCGAACTCAGACGTGAGAGGGTGCGGCGCCAGCACCTTTTGGAGTCCCTGGGCATATGCGTCCGCGGAAGACGCAAGGCCGTAGGGGAAAGCGGGGTTTGAGCAGAGAGTTTGCTCGGAATGAAGCACAGATGCCGCGCCGTCGAAGTCGCGCGTCCCAGAGTTGATGGAGGATGTCACTCCGACGGGTGCCGGGTCGCGAGCCTCCTCGTGGAGGTGGACTACGCCGAGCCGGTCGGCGACGAAGTCCAGGCTTCTGAAGAGGAAGGCCTGGGATGGCTCGAAGACGGGTGGAACCCACATCCCGGTGGACGAGAGTGAGGTTAGCAGAAAGGTGGGCCATCTGATGACCAAAAAGTGTTGAACATACAACGTCTTCCCCACGGACGGCGCCAACTGTCGGTGCAGAAAATGACCAACTAGTGAATATTTGTAGTTTTGTTGTACGTTGTGACCGGAGGTGGCCTAGCACACAATGACACATGATTTATACTGGTTCAAGCAACGTGCCCTACGTCCAGTCGGGGTCGGCCAGTGACTTTATTCTTGAGCCTAGGTGCTCGAAGTCTGTAGTGGGGTTACAAACGAGAAGGAGAAATGAGGGGGTGTACAAGAGGTCCGGTTGGCTCCGACCGGAAGGGTTGCGGTCGGAACTTGGTGGTCTTGCGGTTGCGAGGTGTTGATGTCGATCTAGTAAGTCTGAACTTGAAGGCAATCGGTGTCCTTTTATTTGGAGGGAGCACATCCCCTTTTATAGATGAAGGGGATGGCTTTACAGGTGAGAGAGAGAGCACGGATGCTTCTAAGCCTTGTTGCCCACGCTGATGAAGACTGGATTGTGGTAGAATATCGGATGCGCACGGGAGGTCGTGCTATCTTCTTCAGGAAGGATGGACGCCGGTACCTGCAAATACTATTTGATGCCTAGTGGCATGTGAGGAGTCGCGCTATGTTCACCCGGTACGGCAAATCCTGGTGCCCATACCACGATCGATGTCCAGAGACACGCGGGGGGCTTACCGTATGTGAGTTTTAGCGGCCCCTATAATACTGTAGGGGGAGATGGTAGCTGCAGAGTACTGTATCGTGCAGGGTATGGTCCCTGGTACAGTGGTTTTGACTTGCGAGCCTTGCCTTGCTTTTCTCCGCACGTCATCTGGTTCCTACCGAACGGGGCGCCCCTGGTCGGATGGCTCCAGTCAGCTTTGAGTGTGCCGGTCGGAGAAGAGCGGTGAGCAGGGTTCCCACGAGCCCCGGTCGTGGGGTCGGAGTCGCGGGGTCGGAGTAGGAAACAGCGTTTTGGGCTAGGTCTTCCAATTGGAGAGACCACTCGGAGACGGCTGGTGCCTGAAGCGAGTGCTCCGGTCGGAGAGGTGGGCCGAAGAAGTTGACGAGCGGGCGCTTGTTCTTTTGGGTAGACCTTCCAGTCGGCGACCGGACTGCCCTTCCGGCCCGTTGTGTTTTAGACTCTTCGTCCGGCCCATGAACTACATGTCGTTTTCTGGGCCGAGCCCGGGCGTGAAAGCCGGTCCCCGAGGGACCCCGGGTTTATGAACCCGATAGCTCCTTTTCTTAGTTAATAAGAATACCAAAAGAAAAAGTTATTTCTGATAATAAGTATCTAAGTGTATTTAACGGAGGCAGTCCAAAAAAGATGAAACAAAATATCTTGAAAAATGCTAAGTTAGTGGGGTAGGCCGTTTTTGCAAAAAGAAAGGAGCCTAATAGTTTATGACGATCTATTCCATTGCTAGTCGCAAGTTAATGAAATGAAGTGGATATGGATACGGCCAAAAGCTTATTATTCGTCGTGAATATAATGCGGAACATCATCATGGCCATCCTTCTGTGAGACCATTGATCGAGATCGTTAAGCGCGCTTGATCAATGGAGGAATAATCTGACGCAGGCAGCATGGTCTGAAGCCTGGCAGCGAATTTTAGAGGCCTCGGACCTTGCAGCAGTTGCATCACTTGCATGTAGTATGGACCAGGGTGAAAATGATGGCTGCAAATGGACGATTCGTTTGGTTTTTACCCGGGGCCGGAAGTCCTGACTAGTAAGCTAGGACTTGGGTTTTATCTGGAACCGGAAGATCCATGGACATAGGAAGAGGCCACGACATGCGCTTCCAAAGAAGAAAACGATGCTTGAAGGTGTTGCCATTGTCGGCCCCTATTAGTGACAGGCAAAGACGACTTTCTTCGTCTAAATCCCTTTACCGTCAACGCTGGGTCCTGGAGCCATGAGGCATGAGGACCAGAGTCATGCGCTGCAACACGTAGCCTGTAGTCTGTAGAGTCGACCGAGGGCACGCCTACGGCCGTTGCCTCGGTAATTTGGATAGGATCCGTATGTTTTTTTTTTTTTGATAGGGTCCGGATGGATTTTTTTTGATAGGATCCGGATGGATATTGCTTACATTATATTCGTTTTATATATGTTTTGTAGAGTCAGAGTCGATATGCTATGAACATTATTGTCAGAAACTAATATGAATACCGATTTGTCTCAATTAGACAAATACTAATAGATGTGCAATACGGATGAGTTGGATCGAGACAATATCGTCCATAAATATTTCTTCAGACATCGAGCAAAAGCAGCAGTCATATATCACATGTTTATTTTCAAATTCTTCAAGATACTTTAGTAAAATACCAAAATATTATAATTTCTTGAATATTGAAATCACATGTTTAAGACAAAAGGCTCAAATTTAAAACTTCCGCAAAAGAAAATCGCAATAACCGGATATTTGTATGTTTCTTAATATATTTTGGGCTTATTAAAATATTTCAGTGAAGAACTTACTCCCTAGTTCGCACTCCCATATACTTTAGAAAAGGATAACCAACTCTACTTCACTTACCCTTTTTTGGCTAAAATTTATCTTGGCTACCTTGGTCTTCCAATCCACTCTTCATTAGCGGAGTCACCACCCGGCGACCCCAGACGACCACTTGTTCTCGCCGAGAAGTGCAAAGTAAAGTTTTCTCTATATCCACGAGGAACACCGTATTTTTCTAGATAAATATTTTTGTATAACAAGAATCGCTCAGGCTTCTAAAAATTTCTGCTTCCGCTACTGTCGCTCTTAATGGATATCTGATTTAACTATCTGAATCTAATATCCTGAGGATAATGCTTTTCTTGTATTCGTATCTGATATTTGAAAAGAAAAAAAACTATCCATATATGTATTTGTATTTGATTTCCAATAAAATGTCTAGATATAAAAACATGGTACCTAAATCACTCTTAGACTCTCTTTGGTCGACCGGTCGACCGGATGATTAGAAAATATCCATACCGTTTATACTCCTAGCTTGCAAGTCAATGAGGCGAATTATTCTATACCTCTATGTCTCCACAGGTATGTAGAGCCCTGGTTGCCCGTTGTCGACAGTGGCACAGTGCTGTGCAGTGAACAACCACACCAACGGCTCTGTTCGTTTCACTTATAATCCGTACTTTTCAGCAGAAACAGTGTTTTTCTCTCACAACGAATCGGTCGGAACAATATTTCGGCTTGTTTTTTCAGCGAAGCGAACAGGGCCGTTGTGTGATGATGCCACCGTAAGTCCAAAACACGAGCCACCAGTGGGGCGAAGCTATAGCAAATTAGATGGTGGTGCATTTGCCTTATAGATACATAAACTTGAGCTGTAATCATGGTGAAAAAATTGATTTACTCAGTGGTGTTTGATTTTTTTGTTGCATGTGCACCCACTGCCTTGTATGTAGCTTCGCCACTACGAGCCACCCCCGCAAAGGCCATGGCAGATTGGCCGCCCCTAGCGCGCCGAGGACAGATCAGCCTATATATTAGAGATACTCGTAGATGTTGTCTCTACTCTAATACAGCCCAAACGGGACACATCGCTCCGGTCGGCCGAGATGAAAACGAATCCAGCTCGATCTCCTGCATGTGGGTTTGCCCCCACCGCCTTCCACCTCTTGCGGCAACCGAATTTTTTTGTTTCTTACCCCTTTTTTGAAATTTTTTAATAAATATGACCCTGGAGGTATGCTTTCAAAATCTGGACCATTTGCTCGGCACCATCGTTGGTGGCGCCGAGCTTACACGTCTCGGCGCCATAGATTTTGACGCCTAGGTCTTGGGCTCGGCGCAGACGTGGCGGTGACTTACCAGGCACCTTAGCGTCATAGATTTTGGCGCCGAGCTTGGAGCCGTAGATCTTGGCGCCATGGTTATTGGCGCCAAGCCCTGTCTTACGTATGGGCCCTCCCTTTCTTTCTCTCTTCCTCTCTCTCTCTACTGCTCTCGACCCAGGGCGCCGCCAGCGCTGTCGCACCGCCGCGCCCGCCGCCGCGCGTAGCCCCGGTAGTCCATGGCCCCAGCCCGTGCCCGCGCCGGCCACCGCGCCCGCGCCCATGCCCGCGCTCACACTGGCCCCAGCCCACTCGCGCCGCCTCGCTGCGCGGAGTGCCGGCCGTCCCGCGCCCGCCATGCACCGCCCCTCTCGGCTCGCGCCTGCCTCATCCATCCTGGCTCGCTGCATCCGCTGCGCGCATAGGCGCTCTCTCCGGTGACCCCGGCCACGACACGGCCCCTGCTCCCAGCACGCCGCAACCTTGTCGTCGATCTCGTCCTCCACATCCCCGTCCTCCTCCGGTCCCGGCGTCCACGTCTACGTCGCATCATTGCATTGACTTGGACAGATAAATTTTTTGAATATGCAATGTAGGTACTTACTTAGCTTAAATTGTAGTGCTACTTTGATTATTTGGTAGTTTCTAGTAAATTTGATGATGTAGGTAGTTGATTTAGCTAGTGAGATAGATATAGTTTGATAAATATAGTTAGATAGCTAGTAACATAGGTACATAGATATAGTTATTAGATAGCTAGTTGATTTAGTTAGTGAGATAAATATAGTTAGATAGTTAGTGACATAGTTATTTAGGGTGTAGTTGGTTAGTATCTATTAGAGAGATACTATATAGCAGCTACTTTGGACTAAATGAACTGTATTTCAATTTTTGTTTGAACTACTAGATGGATAACCTAGTGAGCATATATCATGGAGGCACCGTGGAAAGAGATTGCTATGGATATATTGAGTTTGTTGAGATGCAAAGTGTGCTCGTGTTATTCAATGAGAAGCCTTCATTTAGTGAGTTGGTTGCAAGGGCTCGGGAGGAGCTACATTGCCATGGAGCTGATGATGATGGCATCGCAGTGGAGGGTGTACTTCGCCTAGATTCCCCTTCCAACATCCTAAGGAAGATGATCCCAGTTGGGTATGTAGACCAGTGGGAGAACTATGTGAGATCGGCTATGAAGTGCTAGTTCCAAAGTTTGGACGTGATTGTGCAGTCAGGGTGTTAGTTGATCCCATCCCTCATGGGTTTTCCCCATCAATGGGTTAGCATGCACACTTTGACCCTCTCGTCCTGGAACCTGATATGGATGTGAAGGTTGCACCTGATGTTCTCGAAGCTCAATCTGCCCCCAATGAGCTAGTTAGAGATGCTTGTCAGACTCATGATGTTATGGCAGATCCTCCTCATGAGATCCCTTTGACATAGAATCATCCGAGTAAGTGTCTTATCCTCATGATTATTGGGAGCTTACCCCCTTCCTCACATCCATTTTTTTATTCTTTCCTCATTTTTCTACTTATGTTGCAGGAGACATTCCTGACAATGCGGATGTGCCCACTGTTGCTGCGCAAGTGTACTGTGGAGATAGATTTCGTGGCTCCAATAGTGTTAAAATTATGAATGATTCGAAGCCATATGAGATGGCAAGGGCTCTTGATTCTAATGATGATCGTCCTGTTGAAGAGCTGACAGAGAATGATGTTGAGATGCTAAGGCGTATCTTTCCTAGCTGCCATGATCCAAGAGTTCATAAGTTCAGTGATCTTGCTTATTCCAATCAGGCGTGTGTAGAAGGACGTGATGATGAGCTCCTAGAAGCTCCTGAGGCCGGCCCTAACATGGTAATTGAGAAGGGTAGGGTATTCAAGGACCTCCCTGCATTGAAGAGGTGGTTGCAGGCGTTTGCAGTGGTACGAAAGAGACCTTACAAGGTCTTGCATTCATATGTGGAGCGCCGTTATACAGTTGTGTGTGACAAGGAATGCTGTCCATGGAGGATTTGTGCAAGGAAGCAAAAGGTCACCAAAAAGTGGAAGTTCACAAAAGTTGTCGGGCCACACAATTGTGCTGACCATCTGCTGACACTGAAGCATCGGCAGTTGACCTCTACCCTCATTGCCAAGCGGTTGATGGGGAATATTGCAGGGAGAACCCAACATGAAGGTTAGGACAATTATCAGGACCGTTGAGGCGTTGTATGGAGGTTATGTGATAACTTATGGTAAAGCTTAGAGGGCTAAGCAGCGAGTGTGGAAGATGATATATGGGGACTAGGAGGATGGGTATGAGCAACTGCTAGTACTTTTCAATGCAATCAAAGCGGTGAATCCAGACATGCATTATGAGTACATCCCAAAACCAAATGCATGAAAGGATGGAAGGTAGATATTCTTCCGTGCTTTATGGGTGCTTCCCTCAGTGTGTCAAGACCTTTAGGCACTGTCGTCTCATCTTCTCCATTGATGGTACGTTCTTGATTGGCAAATACCATGGCACACTTCTTATAGACATATCCTGTGACGCGAACAACAAATTGGTTCCTTTGGCATTTGCTTTGGTTGAGAAGGAGAACAATAACAATTAGAGATGGTTCTTGAGGCTAATCCGGATACATGTGGTTGGGCCTAGTAGGGAGGTTGGCGTCATATCTGATAGGCACTAGGGTATACTTAATGTCGTGCAAGAGTATATAGAGGGGTATGCACCTTTGCACCATCGTTGGTGTACTCGACACCTTGCCGAGAATCTACTTCGAAAGGATGGTGTGAAGGATAACTTTGATCTATTCCAGGAGGCTGCTCGACAGCTTGAGGACAAGTACTTTTAGAAAAAGTTGGAGCAGGTCAGAACCGCATCAAATGCAGAAGGTAGACAATGGATCACTGGTTTGATGAGGGATTTGGAGAAATGGACAAGAGCTCACGACGTCGGTGGATGGAGGTACGAGTTTCAGTGCGGCAACATGGCGGAGTCATTTAATAAGTTACTATTGGAAATACGTGGTATGTCCGTGAATACAATAGTTTAATTCACCTTCTATAAGCTTGTTGCCTGGTTAAACAATAGACGTGCCCATGCATTGAAGTTGCAGAGTGATGGTTCATTTCCATTAATTCCTATATAAGATGAAGTAATGATGACATATGTGCACTTTTAATATGGTGATATGTACATGGATTGAGATGAATGTGCGTGTATGGGCATTTCTTGTTCTCATCATACGGCAAGTTATAGGACTATGGTTTCAACCCATGTCATGATCTATTTTCTCTTCTTTCTTTGGAACCCACTTGGTAACATTTTCCATAGTGAAGCTTACATATGATGATACTGTTACGTATGATTTCTTCAATCACTCTGTACCTTTCTTGAGAAGCTTACATCAAATAATCGCATCATATAGCTTAGGCACCATCGTTTTACATCAATTTTATACCTGCCAAAAACTAACATCTTATGTGACGTGCAGGTTGAATCGTTAGAAGAACAGAAAGATTTTTTATTAAGAGAAGCACCACCAGTACTACATTGAACAATAGGAGCTGCTACACGACAACGTGGATGAGAACAATGAGCCGCACACGAACCGTGAGTACAGGCGCTACCAAGCTTGGTACCAACGTGCGACATGATGCAGGCTGAGGCTACAATGGATAGAAGATGACTACGCCGACATCGAGTCCTCCTACGATGAAGACACGGCGTACGACCAAACTACTCGTGTAGGAAGGCAGGTGGAGGCAGGACCAATCTTGGATAGAGTGGTAAGACAATTACCTTATTTTTCTATGTTAAGTTGCATACCAATACATTCTGCGTTTGAGGTCTCTATTTTAGTTAGTGGCACCTTCGAGTCATAGCATCCTTATAATTCAGTACAACAAATGGAGTTGAGGAACTGGTCAGGAATTAACTAGTACTCCGTACTAGATTAGTAGCGTCCTTATTTTTCAATGTCCACCACAATCTTACTATGAACTTTGTTGCAGGGCAATATCCTCAAATGCTCGGTTGAAGACATTGAGCGCTTTCGTTTGAGAGTCAGGGACGACGACACGCGTAGCTTCCTAGATGTAAGATTCAAAATATTCTTTGAAATATATTATTAATACGTTAAATTCTTTCAGTTAACATTATTTTGTACAATAGAGACTGTCACATCGGCTACACCATGCGGCTGCTCGTTGTGGTTGCAGGACAACCACGACGCAAGACGTGCATGTTCCTTTCGCAGGCAGAGGAGGCTTAGGTTCATCTAGCCAAGCAACTACAGGGTCCATAGGCATTGCGTACGAGGACGAGGATGACGATGATGAGGTAGACCAGAGGCATGAGGAGCTTGGCCTATCTCAGCTCCAGGACGCTCCCTCGACTCAGCCTACACAACCTTCAAGCACTAGGCGACGTCGTCCACCGGACCCTTACACTCTAGGCACTGACGCTCTTTATCACAAGGGTAAGGGTAAGACTAGGAGGCAGTGAGGGTTTGTGGTAGATGTTATTATGTAGTATTATGGACTTTCTAGACTTTCATTATGAACTATTGTGGACTTTATGGACTATTATTATTGAATATGAACTACTATAGACTATAATTATGGACTGTGTGGACTATTAATATGCTCATGTATATGATTTCAGATGAATGTGGCATATATTTGTATATTTGTACATGTTGTATTGAGGTTAAATATTCATCTCATATTTGTGTATGGATGGCATAAAAAATAGGGAAAATTATGGCGAATTTTTCTACCTAAAGTATGTATTAATCAGTGGCATCAGTTTTTTTGGTTCAAAATAGTGATTGATGTCTGAAATCGAATAGGCCTTTCAGTCATGGAATCTAGGGAAAACAGCCTTTATAGTGATTTATCATGTCACCGTCGAATAGACTTTTCAGTGTCCTTTGAAATAGTGATTGAAGTCTGAAATCGAATAGACTTTTTAGTCATGGAATCTAGGCTCTCCAGTGTCCTACGATATAGGCTTTTTAGTGATTCTGAGTAGACTTTTTAGGAGCATTTACAACATAATACAACGGCTAGCAAACTTGCCTCCGCATATATATATGCATTCTAGGATGCATTGCTAAACAAAAGGAAAACCAAACTAGTATTTGGTTTCGTTGGAGTAGGAATGTCTAGAGGGTCATCTAGAGGAAAGGGTTTCGGAAGTGAGAGAGGAAAGGGGGGTCGAAGAGAACTCCCATTGTGTGGGAGGGGTCTCTTGGGCCTGATTCTTTGAGGAACCAGTGTATTAGTTTCCCTCCGAGAGCAACAGTGATTTCACTAAAAAGTGCCCTCTCAGAGGATACGATAACAGAAAGGAAGATTGGCCAAAATGCATGCATGGTGAGACTGCAGATGTTCACCGAGGGGATCGACGGAGGTCGTCGCTTCTTCAAATGCCCACGAGCATGGATAATTGCTATTACATTTCGTTTGTTAAATATGTTTCTCGAATACCCTTATAACTCATAGGACATACTTATTGTAGTCATCCGAGTCCGAAGAAAACTATGGGTTCACTAGGTGGGTCGATCCTCGATCAATTTATCCACATCAGCAATACATCTACTACCTGCAGGACCAAATCTTCGATCTACAAAGGGAAGTTAGCAGCGGGTATAAGGAAGACGAAGACGACGATAACAACAATGGTGCAAGTTTATAGGAGGCACTCTGCAATGATCCATATTGCACCTGCCCTAATCACAAGAACAAGGGGCCTCCGCCGTCACCCCCGCCATCACCACCACCAACAATGGGAGGCTACTGTAGAGAAGGTGCAACACAATTTGTTATGTGGCCACACTACTAGGATGACCCTATCTTATTCACATGATATATCCATGTGTTTGTTGTTTGGTTTAATTACCTAAGGTATGTTAGGTTTAGTCAAAGGAACTATGTACCCTTATTTGATACATGTTCTCACATGTCATTTCTTGTGCTTGTTGTTCGCTTCAATTACCTAAGGCATGTTAGGTTTAGTTCAGGACCTCTGTACCATAGTTCGGTACATGTTCTCACATGCTATTTTATGTGTTGAATTATATAATGCTCTACTTCGTTAGGTTGTTAGGTTTTCTTTACAGCACGTGATCACATTTTACTACGTCCATAATATTAAACTGAATATTATGATCACAAATAATAAAAACAACTACATAATGAAAAGTGTAATACTATGATATATTAAACAACATAATAATACTAGAAGTATGTGCCGACAAACTAAATAACGCAGTACATGGCCTAAGCATGCCCATACTTAAAGTGCATTATATGACAACACAATAAAAAGTCCAACAGTAGACAATATTGTTCATGAATAAACCATAAAACTAGTAAGTAATGAAGACTACTGAGTACAACGATGCCACTTTCCTTTTCCTCAGGGCATCGGGATTCTCCTCCATCGCTGCTTTCGCTTGGCGTGCACACTCAAGCTTCTTCTCCCTCTCCTCCCTATACGCAGCAACACGCCTTCTTTCCTCCTCTTCCTTGTGCTCCTTTTTTGCAGTCTCCTATCTGCGGCTCTTCTCCATCATCTCCTTGTCCTTAGCCTCCCACCACAACAGTTTATGCATCCATTCCTTGTCTTCAGGCTTGATCTCAGTGTCGATCCACTGCTCAAAATCACAGAGCGTTGGAGGGGTCTGCAAAAAATGCAATTGTTATAAAACAAAAAAAAATCATGCAAGATATCATACGATACAAACATCAATTCCTCACCATCTTGTTAATGCGGCGCTGACGAAGTGTAGGCTCAAACGCAAAATTGGAACACATCCAATACCTCTGCCTATACGTGTCATCTTTATCAAACTTGGCTACCTTGCAAGGATCGCCGCAAAAGCACAAGGGCACTGGAACACCACTAGACAGAGGCAATGGGTTGAAGGCATTTCCGGTCATCCGGCCGTAACTATAATTTAGCTATTTTCGTTCTTAGAACCGAAAGCAATTAACATTAAACCCTACACCTAGGGCTTTCCATTTGATGCCACAACAATGAACCCATATCATAACAACGTGCGCTGAGGTTATCCTTGATTTGGTAGCTTTTCCACGCCTTGGCATCCTACGGTTGTATAATATAAATATTAAAATTGCATGAAAATCCTAAGTAACGACTGATTCTTAAGTTGAAAAATTCGACTAATATATACCTGAATTGATTTTAAAAAAAACTAGGAGGTAGCGAGGATACATTGCTCTCGAAGATCTACTGATCAAATGCAAAGTTTCCAAGGTCTAATATGCCGATTCGTGAGGTACGGACGAAGTGGGGAAGAGAAAAAAACCCGAGAGGGAGGAGAAAGAAGTGGAAGAAGGCTCGGGCAGAAAGGTTGGGCCGCCAGGGTTAAAACACCACCTCGGCGCCAATAACCACTGGCGCCAAGGATGACTGTCAAGTCGCCGTCCACGTCTGCGCCGAGCACAAAGACCTAGGCGTCAAAATCTATGGTGCCGAGATAGTATAAGCTCGACGCCACCAACGATGGCGCCGAGCTAAGGGTTCAGATTTTGAAAGCATATCTTCAGGGACATATTTGTGAAAATTAAAAAAAAAAGATAAAAAAAACAAAAAAAAATCGGGTTCGGCAACTGATGAGGAGCGCCCATGTACCTGCTCCTCCGACGGCGAAGTGTAGACGGCCGCGAGAAGAGGCGGCGTGACGATTGTATACGAAAGAAGGAATGAAGAGAGAGAGAGAGAGAGAGCATATACAGTAGTGTGTACAGACGGGATAGGAACGGGCGAGCTGTCGTGATTTCACTTGCACTTACCTTGGGCTAAAACACCATTTATTTTTTGTGCAGAGTAGTTGTTGTGGCAGTGGCACCTAAGCTCCGGCCTGAGTGGTACTACACAGTCTACAGCACTACTCAAGGATGCGCCAGTTCATCGTACGTGTATCCACTAACTATAGCGGCCACGTAGGTGCCAAATGCGCCAAAATCCAGTGCCAGGCATCAAATGCGGTGTGGTCACCTCGCATCACATGCATGTACACGCAGGAGCACTTGGATAGTTTCTCCCTCCCTCTTGGACGCACACCAACCTGTCGGTTCCAATAGGTCTTCCGGTTCGGTTCAGAGCTTCGTTCTTGTTAAGGATCACTTGCAGTGGTTGCGTTTCTGCAGTGCTCGTTGCAGCGTACAATCGACAACCTGTATGTGTGTATCCAGTCGATACACTTGTACTACACACTAGTAGTACAATAGTCGTAGTTGTCTTTTACGAAAGTCAGTCCTTTCTGAAATCCTGTAGCTGTTGTTGGAGATATGATGCCTGACGAGTGTTCTGACTTTGAGAACGAACGCTGGCGTCTAGCTTCAGAAAGGCGGTGTTCTTTCTGCTCGGAGATGGAGGTCGATATACAGCCTGTTCGACTGGGGCTAAAACGATTGTATGTGATCGTGGATTATTACTGCTGGCTGGTTTGGTGGGAGAGGAAAATACTATTCTGACTGAAAATTTACGATCGTTTACGACCAAACGAATAGATATTCGTAGATATATAGATAACATAACAAAGTGACGGTGGTGGTGGCCTGTGCAGCTAGCTGTCCTGGGATGGGAGAGCATATAGAGCTATAGGGAGACGACGACGAGATAAGCGAGGGCAATATATATGGGATATGTATGTATATATGTAGAGAGATAGATGGATAGATAGATAAAAAGATATATCCATCCAACGCACGCATGCGTTATAATTGCAACCAGATGGAATATGGAAGGCTAGCTCAAAGTGGATATCAATCATGCACTCCTCTCCTTGTTGAGAGAGGAGGGAGGCCGGGCGAATTTCGTAACGGAATAATGAGCAGTCGGCATGCATGAGCTTTATTCAAAGCGCTGGGAATTTGGGATCGATGATGGATTGATTTCGAAAAGTTGCAGAGCACCGGATCCATACCGGCGAGATTGGACGCGAGGATCGCCCCTGCTTGTCTCTCCTGGATTTTTATTACGTACAGAAACCTGATGCCAAGTTAAATTTGTTCCCTGCTGGACCGGAATTATTTTCTTCCTCCATCCTCTGCAAACACAGATCGAGAGAGAAATGCCATTTGGTCACCATCCGGTCCCATACTCCCATTGCAGCGGCGCCGGCCCGGCCGGCCGCTTTCAGCGGCACTGTTACTAGTGTATTGCTTCAATTCGTACCATCGTGAATATGCAGCTATGCACTACTAGTTTGTCATGACTCATGCATGGCAAATGGCATATACGGGAGTTTGTTGTCCAACACAGGAAAGAATGCTTTTTTTTTTCTTGTTCTTCCTGCTGGCTAGCTTCCACGAATGGAGGAGCACAGGAGCAAGGAGACAGGACGTGCCAAATTTATTTGTTCCCTGGAATTCGCCCAGCAAGTCAAACCAGATTGAAACTGCTCATGCAAGGACATGGCGGACCGATGATGGGCGATCGGATGATGTATGGGCGTACAACTGGGCTAGGCAACCACATCATCCATGATCCATCCGTGCATGCATCTCTCTGTGTTTCGTACTCCAACACAGAGGATCTGAATTCTGATGTGGAGGGTTTTCACTTCCCGAGGCTATCCGGCGGCCGGTTTCCAGTACCGAGGCCGGAGTTAAATCCGATCCGCCGGACGGGGCCCGGGCCGCCGCGGACGGACGGGATAAGGAAGAAGAAAGTGATGTGGCCAGGGACCTAACTGCAGGGCTACCTAGCTAGACCTGCGCCTGCCCATGCATGATGGGCCATCGCCGATATAGCTAGCCTTAGGCGCTAAGCTTCTGCTGCCCGCGGTAGCGCGTGTGCTCGGCGCGCGCCGGCATGGCGGCAGTCGCCGATGGGCCAGCGGGCATCTCTGCTGATCGATCGTGATCTCCATCGCCGGGCGGTTCACGCGCACAGAGGGCCTGTTTGGTTTCTACCCTACCTGGAACCAAACTGTCTGGATGAAGAGGTTCCCGGAACGTGCCTGTGATTCGTTTGGTTGAAGGACTGAGATGGTGCCAGTCCAGGCAACGCTGTCCAGGCCCAAGCGAGCAAAAGAGGTCGCCTGGGGGCGACGCTGTCTGAAGCATTTAACTGTGATTAATTATTTCCTCTATGGTCCTCAAAAGTCTCCGTATTAATTTACACTTTGATATTATCATAGTTAATTTCATTAACAGTAACTGTAACTGTAGAACTGACCTTTCTTATAGCTCACTGAATTTAAATTGGTAAAGCATAATATTAACCTTTATAAAATAGTTTTTTTCTAAATTGTTAATTTTAATCATATGTAAAGTAAGAAAAATGCACTCATCTATTTTATTATATTACCGTATGTTTATTCGTGTGTCTAGTTAAGGTATTACTGATTAAGAAAATAAATTGATTGCTTCTTCATTAGACAAGAAAACATTCATTATTTATTTGTTAGCTTTTTTAAGCCAGACTTCCAACCAAACAGTCAACTTCCAGCTTATCTGGCCAGGCAAAAATTTTCAAATTTTCAAATAACTCTCGAAGCAACACTTTTTAGTAGACAAGTCATCCAGACTTTCAACCGAACATGCCCAGACGGGCACCAGGCAGGCCGCCTCGCTCTCGCCCTGCTCCATAATTGGATGGCCGGCGCACACGGCTGACCGGCAGTGGCAGACTGGCCTGATCTCCCCCGATAATTGGATGGCCCGCGCACGTACGAACGCTGTGCAGCGCGGTGCGGGCGCCTGTCGTCTCTGCGGCCGATCCGATTCCTTCCAGATGGACGGATTGTTCAGTGCACGGCACACGGCGGCTGTGGCGCGCGCGGCGCGGTCATTTTCGGATCGGACGGGAGGTGCGCGAATTCCGGTATAAGTACTGTGTGCGCCCCCGATAGATTAGCTTTTTTTTTGGTTTTTGTTTTCTGGGATACTTATATACCAAAGGTGCCTACTGCGACGACGACGTACGCCGGTACGCGCGCTCGTCAGGTTCACAAGTATTTTTCTTTTTCGGATTTTGGATTGGATCCAAGAGCTGCTAGCACGCGGAATAAAAAATGTCACTGCCATGCAAGTATATGAGTGGAGCATTTGAGTTTTCGCTGTAATGTGGAGGCACTACTTGAGAGCATATACGTATTTCGTTCACTACTACTCGCATAATAATGAGTGAGGAGATAATTCAGAACGTGGTCCATTCCACTGATTCCAAGCCGTCATCATGATGACCCTGAAGCGTCTCATATGTAGTACTCGTAAAAGCGGGTTCAAAGTGTTAAGCACGCCGAGGTAGCACCTACGTGGGCAAAAGTGACGGGCATTACTCATGTGAGACACGTTGGTATTGAATTTTTAGTGGCGGTCGCACGGACGTAAGCAAGGCACATCGCATGTCTGTTTATCTCTTTATATAGGGCCAGCACCTGAGTAAAACCCACCACTTATGATGTTAGGAATGTGGATTTTCCACATACCCGTGTGGCCACACGGGCTAGGGGGGGGGGGGGGGGGGGGGGGGGAGACCGGTGCCGGCGGGGGCGGTGGTCGAAGGCCGGGGGCAGCGGAGGTCCAAGCGACGATGGCGGCCCCACGCAGCGGATGCCATGGGCGGACGGGGTGGACGGTGAGAACGCAGTGCCTGTCCTAGGATTTTAAGGGCCCTCCGACGATCTCGTCGTAACGGCCCCTCTTGACCATGTATAAAATCTTACAATATATAGGCGCTAATTTTATTTGTAAAACGAAAACAAATTCAATAACATATTTTTAATTTAACTATGTCTGAATAATTATCGAGGAACAATATAGATTAAGAAATATATTTGTAGATGTATGATAATTATCGAGGAATAATGTAGATTAAAAAATAATATATTCGTTTTCTTTTCTCACCCATGACAAATGTTTCTTAGGTAACATTATAAAATTCTAACATGTAAACTAGAAGAAAAATATGACTATATAAGTACAAAGTACTAGAAGTCTAAAATACTATACAAATAATTAATTTGGATTAAAAATAAAAAGGAAAAAAATACCTTGGGCCTAAACAACTAATCGGTGATCGCAATTCATAAGAAGCAAAGAATCAAGATGTCGTCGTCATGGAGCCCTGCCTGGTCGCCGTCCTCGTGTGCCGTGTCCGTGTTTCCGGTAGTCTAGCTCTTCGCGGCGGCGCGACTCGCCAGCTCCGCGCGTGTAAGGCGCACGTCCCGAACTAACGATCAGAGTGTGTTGTGTGCAGCGTGACTCCTCGCCTCCTCTCTACCCGAGGGTCGTGGGGAAAATAAACTATGAAAGAAATGTCAATGTTGTCTTTTTGGACCGTCTAGCAAGTTTTATGTCTCTCTTCTTATTAGTTTGCTAATGCCTAATGAACTATAGGACCTGAGGGTTTGTATACCTGAGCTTGGGCCCCTCCTTCGCTTGAGCTCATCGGTCCGTCGCACCTCGTGACCTACCCTTAGGGCCGGCACTGTGCGAACGACGCCACACGAAATGCTGGAGAGAGAAATTGATGGGAACTGTTCACTAGTGGGACCCACGAAACACCTATGGCCAGAATAAGCCGTGCGACCACACATACGTGCGGGCGTGCCTTTCTATGGTCTTACACCGCGTTCGGCTGGTATACTTCCAGCTTGTTTCAGCTTATTCTCTATAACACTGATACTATTGAATCATCCAAAATTATCCGAAAATCACTATCCACTGCACCAGCCGAACAGTTTTGTTCGTCAATTTTTACTTAGGGCTTCCTCAACGCTCCAGCTTGGAGTACTACCTCAAAGGCCACATCCACACCGATCCTTCATGTCATGGTGTATTGTAACCCCACGACACGTTAGAGTCTCTTACAGAAGGATGCAACGACTTCTAACAAAAGTAGCAGGCAGCCGTTCGGAGCGCGTTGTGAGACTGCTGGTCGGTGGCCTGCTCTGCAAAGCGTCAGAAAAAAGCTAAAGAAAGAAGAGAGACATCAATATGGTTTCTAGAAATTTGCATTGGGAACTTGGGAGTCCTGGACCCTTCATGCCTTACATGTATTCTTGCTTTGCGTTCAAGCTAACAAAGTGTTAGTCCACGTCGGGCCTCGCCTTAATGCCATGTCAAAAAAAAAAAACTAGGCCCACACTCATTCTTTCTCATGAACCATTTCGAAATTGCTAAATCACCGGTCGCATAAGTTAAGGAGACAAATTAGAACGTGTTCCACAATTCCAAACCGTCATCATGACTCTGAAGCATCTCATGAAGCGGGTTTAAGTGCTGAGCCCTGGTGTTGCCGTGTTGGTGAGATAGCCCCTACGTGGGTAAAAGTGACGGCATCAGAGACACTTCGGTACTGAATACCCCTATTTAGGCTTCCCCAACGCTCCAGGGTGGAGTGCTGCCCCGACCTCCACACGTTGCCTGCAGAAGCTGCGGAGGTTTCACCTAACAAAAACACCAAGCAACTGATGGGGCGCGTGTTGTGGCAGAGGAAAACTATAGGGTGACCTTAGCTTCTGGGGACCATGTCCGGTTGATGTACTAGCAAGGAGCAAGGGTAGTCCTGGAAACACCATAAAAGTGAGAAGGTAAAAGGAGCTTTTAGACTCTATTGTACATTAGCTCCCGTTGTAGAATTGCGATGCCTCATTTGCTTCTTGTCCATACGGCATCACTCTTTTTTCAAACCACTAGAAAATATACGCCCGCGTTGGTCGTGTCCTTAGTGGCAGTCTAACAAACCTAACCAAAACACATCATTTATGACAATCCTAACGAGAAAATTACTCAATAGTTTCTCTCACTACCACGTCAGCAAAAAAACCTCCAATCACCACTATTTTTCTCTCTCCTTATCCTTTCTCGTTCTTGTCTCCTTCCTCCTTCCTTCGCTGCGGGTGCAAGGTGTCTGGCCTAGCGCAAGGCGCGGGCGGAGATGTCGCTACGCGGGTGCGTGTTGTGGCAGTTGCGGCGGGTCAGGCAAGGCCAATAGGCGCGACATGAATGTGGCACGGACGATCGAACTGCCAGGGTGAGAACACGGCTCTCGGTTGCAGGGCACACTAGTGGCCGCTCGAGCATGGACAATATAGTCGTGAACTCTCACACGCAATAATGGCTGGGGAATAGGGGCACATTGGGCTGGTGTGCATGAGGCAGCGGGGTTGCTGGCGATATAGATGGCCAACAGGCCAGCCCGGTCCAGCCCGGCATGGGCCCAGGCCAAGCATGGCCCGAAGGGCAGGCTGTGCCGATGCAGGCGTCGTACTTGGCCAACGGCTCAGGCATAGCCTACTGGGCCGTTTTTCGGGCCGAGCCGGCCTGAGAAGCATGGCCCATCCAGCGTGTCGGGCCGGCCCGAGGCCCACACAGAGAGGGAAGGGGAGAGCAGGAGGCAAGGTAGCCACAGGAGGCAGCGGCCGCCGCTGGCGTGCTCGCCCCCGAGGGAGATCCGGCCACCGGCGCGCTCACCCTAGAGGTGGGGCCACGTGGGGAGGCATGGAGGAGGGCCAGGAGGCGGTTGCTAGCGCGCTTGAATACGGTCGTCGCCGCTCGAATCTGGCTAGGGGACACCGCGCGGTGTGGCAGAACCGCCTAATCTAATGCCTCCCTAGGAGCGCTCGTCTTCCATTAGACACTAAGCACTCAAGGGAGAACACTAAATTACACGGTCCCGTCGGGCACACCCCTAGGGGAGAACCCAAAAATCCACATTTTTCATCAGGATCACAAATGAGAGAATAAAAGCTTACATCATTCTTAACCATTTCTTACATCACTTTTAATACAACATCAGAGTATAATATTTATTATTATAACAACGGAAGGTAATCATATAGGGTTATAAACAATTTAATTGAATAGCAGGAATATAAACATGTGGTCAGAATTACTAGCGGAAATGAATATCTAATCGTGACATGATGAAGTATTGATATATAAACTATGACAACAGATTATGAAACTTTCATTTATAAAAGCATTTGGTGAGAGTTATAAATAACAACTACGATCGCAGCGTAAAGGAATTCCCTGCTGAGCCCACCAGGAGGTATCCACACACAAGGGTCAGCTCTAGCATCCACCTGTCACCTGCAACAGGGGGAATAAAACCATGAGTACTCAATTGTACTCAGCAAGACTTACCCGACAGGAGGAAAGAAAAGACTCCAAGGATATGCAAGGCTATCTGGCTTGTGGGTTTATTGCATCTGCAGGAAGCATTACTAAAGGTGTGTCCTTATAGTCGATTTTTATTAACAGCCGTATTAGGTTCATTAACTAACCATTCTATGTAAGCACCTGTGCTACTTTCAAGCAGGTGGTAAGCAATCGGACTTTCTTTTTCCATTCCTATCTTTTCTGTTTCAGTTCTTACTATGGTGCTAGACACGAAACAAGTCATACTGGATTGCTCGGCGATTTGCGAATCAATGCCCCCAGCTAGGTACCCCAAAAACACATGCCCCGCTTATACCCTGGGCACAAGCAGGATCAACCCATCACCCTCCTGTCCTGGGTGTCTAGGTCCCCGTTCAAACTGGGACTCCAAGCCCCTCGCCCCTGAGTTCCGGACTCAGTGCGGTGCAAGGACCTCCTAACCCAAAAACCACCCTGACAGTCGGTCCAGAAAGAGCCGGATCCACGACAAGAGAGCAATAGGTCTTCCAAGCACCCATACACAAGTACGTGCTTGGGATAATAAATCTGTGACTTGCCCATGATGCCTTATGCAACTGACCGGTCCTTAACCGACACAGACAGGGAAAGCAGTGTAACCAAGCCATGTCCCGCGTCCACGGCGACACAACCTCTTATACCGACCAATACCCAAACCATATCCCTGCCTGGTCATCATTTTTCCTTTCCACCATTTATATTGTCCAAGTGATAATAATACAGTAATATATTTCCCATCTCTCGTGAGTGATAGCCATCACTCGACTTCTACCAGAGTCCTGTAGCAAAGCAATCTACATGATCCTGTCATACTAGTAAGACCCATAGGATATATGTGTGTGTGTGTGTGTGTGTGTGTGTGTGTGCAAGTGGGTTTCATTCAACTCCTTAAAACTTAATGCACAAATATAATTTAAACTACAGAAAAGTATGGGTTATGCACCGAGTCTTGACTGGATAAAATATAACCAAAGGTTAGCCATTCCATCATGATGACACAATCTCCAAAAGCACCATTCTCCAGCTACTCCTGATGACTCTGTGATCCATCGACGTCTCTATAATGATATGCAATGTGATGCAATGCGATGCAATGCAAGAAATAATTAATCAACCTGCAATCGTAACCTATAGAAATACGATTTACGCCTCTCAAGTTACGGGCCAGTTCTAACAACGACCGTACTTAGGCTACATACACGTTGTCGGATAAGGTGTTATTTCCAACAATTATTTTAGTTGTATAAACCAATGTTGTATAAACCAAGGAATGTTATGTGGTGGGCTTTGGACAAACATAAAGTCCCAACTGAAGTACGTCGGGCTCATTAAGGACATGTACAACAATGTTGTGACTAGAGTTCGAACAAGTGATGGAGACACGGATGACTTCCCTGTTAGGATAGGACTACATCAAGGGTCAGCTTTGAGCCCTTATTTGTTTGCTTTAGTGATGGATGAGGTCACAAGGGACATACAAGGAGACATCCCTTGGTGTATGCTTTTCGCGGACGATGTAGTGCTAGTTGATGAAAGCCAGACAGGAGTGAATCGGAAATTGGAGTTATGGCGGGAGACTTTGGAGTCCAAAGGTTTTAGACTTAGCAGAACTAAAACTGAGTATATGAGATGTGACTACTACTCGGGAGGAGGAAGATGTTAGTTTGGAAGGTCAAGTAGTGCCTAGGAAGGATACCTTTCGATATTTAGGATCAATACTACAGAGGGACAGGGATATTGATGAAGATGTTAGCCATAGAATCAAAGCAGGGTGGATGAAGTGGCGGCAAGCGTCTGGTGTCCTATGTGACAAAAGGGTACCACAGAAGCTAAAAGGCAAGTTTTATAGGACGGCGATTAGACCTGCTATGTTGTATGGTGCAGAATATTGGCCTATAAAAAGACGACATGTTCAACAGCTAAGTGTCAGCGGAAATGCGTATGTTGCGTTGGATTTGTGGTCATACAAGAAGGGATCGAGTTCAGGAACGATGATATACATGAGAGATTAGGGGTTGCGCCAATTGAAGAAAAGCTTGTCCAACACCGGTTGAGATGGTTTGGAACATATGCAACGGAGACCTCCAGATGCACCGGTGCAGTAGTGGAATCCTAAGTCAGGATAGTAACGTGAAGAGAGGCAGAGGAAGACCGAAGTTGACTTGGGTAGAGGCAATAAAAGGAGACTTGAAAGGATAGAATATACCCAAAGACTTAGCCTTAGATAGGAGTGCTTGGAAGACAGCTATTCACATGCCTGAACCTTGATTGCTTCTAATGGGTTTCAACTCTAGCCTACCCCAACTTGTTTGGGACTTAAAGGCTTTGTTGTTGTTGTTGTTGTATAAACCAATGTTGTCTCTTTATCCCATTCTATCTATTTAATATTTATTCGGAATAGGGCATCATTATCTATTTAGCAAACTAATTATTCTGGAGCTACAAAATTTACAGTGAGTACCTAATATTACTAGAAGCCTACTGTAAAAATTTTAGATTCAACACTATTACAAATTTATCACAACAATTCCTACAAGTTTATCTTTTCACAATATTAAGTACCTTAAATTAATTATATAGCTCACAAGAATATTATCAAACTATGTGAAAAAAATATACTAACAGATAGATCATGATTTTAGAGACTCAACAAAACTGGTTTTACCATTTTTGGATTCCTATACTATTTATGTTGCTTTTACAGCTTTAATTCCAAAACTAACTTAGCAAATGCTATAAGACTAAAGGCCAGCAGAAACTGCGCACATGCGGCCCAGGCACGGCGGCACAGGCTGGCCCAAGCATGAGGGCGTGAATGGCCCAGCAATGCTGGAGCATGCCGGCCCAAGTGGGGCGAGCGGCCCATGCGCGGCGGCCAAAGGCCAGCCCAGCGCGGGCGAGCCCCAGGCGCGCTCGACCGATGGCCCAGGCAGCAAGGCAGCCCAACGCGGCGGGGCGGTGACCCAGCAGCGCGGCACAACTCATAGGGGCGCGCGCGGCCTACCGACCAGGCGGCCCAGTGCGAGCAGGCCAGCCCGCGACGGAAACCTAGCGGCGGCGGCCCATTTTGAAAAAACGCCCCTGCGTTTTCACGAAACTACCCCGCAGTCCAACATATAGTATTCGTATGAGTCATATGAGTCACGTATTTCGTAGAAAGGACCCTGTATAATATTTCTACTTGGACTCATACCCTTTTCTACCTTCTCAAAAGCAGAGCACGGCATAGAGGCACCGGCCAGCGGCGGCGGCAATGGCGTGGTGGACCACCCGCCGGTGAGCCACACGGGGAGGTGCGCGGACACGACCGTGCTTGGCCTGGCCGCGGCGCGGACCAGGGCAAAGCACGGCGCGGCGACTCCTGGCGCGGATGACGGCAGGAGGAGCGACACGGGCAATAGCGGGCGGGCATGACGCGCTCGTTGGCGGCGACGTGCGGGTAGTGGACGACGACCGAACCCGAGCCTAGCCACGGTGCGGCAGCGATGGGCAGCCACAGCGCACCCTAGGGTGGCACGACACGACGGACGGCGCGGGCGGATTAGGCGTGGGCACAGCCGGTGGCGTGGAGTTGCGGCCGTCGAGGAGGAGGATGCGGCGGCGGTGCGGGGCACAGGCGGTGATGGCTGGCCCCGAGACGATGTCGTGGAGCTGTGGAGTCGAAAACCCAGCACGGCCGTGGAGGCACATGTGCGCTCACGCAGGGGAGGGGCCAACACCGGCGGGCGTGAGGCGTGGTGCGGCGAGCACGAGCATGGTGGGCGCTGTCTCAGCAGAGGCAAGCAAAGGGAGGGAGTCGTGCGCGGGGCATGGGGCAGCAACCGGCAATGGTGGCCAGGTGCAGCGACAGAGGCGGTGGCCAAGCAGGCGCATGAGAGGGACGGCTCCTAGGAGCCGCAGGCCTAGCGCAGACCCGAGGAACGTGGGCGCGCTCACATGCGGTTAGCAGCAGGGCTCGGTGCTCACGCGTGTTTTGGCCGGGCGACGATGGCCGGAAGGCAGGGAAAAAAGGGAGGGAACGAGGGACAGGTCTGGCTCGACTTGGCCCCATCATTGGCGTGACGCGACTGCAGAAGGGACAGCACAGCATAGGCAGCGCAAGCAGAGGTAGATAGTAGAAAGAGGCAAAGCATGGAGACGCGTGCGGGTTCGCCACCAATTCATAGATGCGACATTGGGGGACAGGGAAGGACGGCGCAGCGTGACCGTCAGCTGCGCGCCTACACGCACACGGAATGTGAGGGGACATGGAGAGAGCAGGGCAGAACCGCGTGCGGCAGCATGAAAAACGTCAGCAAACGACGAGGCAAGCAGTGAGGGAGGAAAAACAAGTAGCGACTCGGTAAATGCAGATAGAAGCAATCCAGCCAGAGAGAGAAGCAAAAGCAAAGGCCACGGAGCATGGATGCGGATGGATGAGGAGACTTTGCAATGCAAAGAAATGCAGAGCCACCATGAGAACGAGACAGTGATCAATAGCAATGCCAGGCGAGTACGCTGCATGCCGCGCCAGGAAAAATAAATGAAGCTGCTGCTCTCTCTCTGTCTCATTAGTTCGTGCTTATCAAAATAAACCTGTGAGTATATGGCTTTTATTTTATTTATAAAATTTGCTTTTCCTACTTAATCTAATAGAACAGACCGTTCGCTATTTATTTGTCAGAATTATTGTCAGACATTTCTAAATATCTCTACGCACTGCGTAATTTAATTTGGGCGTTTATTTGAGTCCATGAAACTAAGTCACACAGGATTCGCTTATCGCTTCAAGTACGTTTTAAATTAAAAATCCGAGAAACTCGATTAGGAAATTTTTCTTAGGCCTAAATCGTGGTGCTAAACAAGCTCATAACACCAGGGGTGTTACACGCTGGGAGGAAGACGGCCACGCACGGGAAAGAGGTAAGGCCGCGAGAGAGAAGCGCAAGCTATGAGCCTGCGACTCTGCACCTGGCAAGTAGAGAAGGCAGTGGCCAGCGGCACGGAGCGTTGGAGCTCGTTGCGCACCTCAACCGCGAGAAAAGGGAAGGAAGTGAGTGCTCAGCAGCCGCGACTTCGCTGAAGGACTGGAGGAGCGAGTGTGGCACGGGGTTTCCTCTTCCTCTCACGCACGCAGGGGAGGGGAGTGAGCCATCGGGGAATCCCAAGTGCGACACAGGTGGGGGTGGAGAGGAATGAAGTTAGGGTTTAGGAAGGGGGTGCACATTGGGCTGTTAGCAGGCCAAGCCGTTGTAGCCACCAGGCTAGCATCGTGCCTACCTTTAAATGTCGGGTCGGGCCGGGCCACCCGGCGTGCCTGAGTCATGGCCCAGGCATAGCCCTGTGCACCGGCCGGGCCGACCCGGGCCCACAAAACACTAGGCCATGTCGTGCTCGGACCGGGCCAAAATTGTGGGCTTTGTGCCGGGCTATCGGGCTGCGGGTTGCATGGCCATCTATAGTTGGCGATTACGCTTGGGGCTAGGGGGCACACACTGGCCACTGACATGAGCAGGTAGTCGTTGCGGTCAGCGGCTCTTGGGCAAGCAAGCGAGCATGACAAGCACGGCTGGAGTAGGTAGTTAGTGTGGGCGACATAACTCATGGGCAAGCGAGCTCGATGTAGCACGTGGGCGAGCAAGCGTGGTGGCACAGGGCACGAGGCGAGTACGACTCAAGCGCATGACAAACTCGGAGCAGGTGGTCAACACGTACAGGTCAAGAAACAGCTAATTTCTAACTTGAGAAACAATTATTTCTATTTTTCATCTCTATTCTCTTTAAATTTCTTGCCACATCAACTTTTTTAATGATGTGGCAACTCATTTAATTCTATGGAAACTATCTCCCTCTTTGCGTTGGGATTGCTCTTACGGTGCACAAAAAGTGAAAAGTGACGAGTGTGGTCGCTCCTATAAGTGATGGGTCTTGCATTGGTTTTGCTCATCTCTTTTTACTTAATGCCATGTTAAAATAAAAAAGCTAAGCTAACCCAGTCTCTCTCATGAGCCATTTCAAAACGGCTAACCAATCACTAGCTTATGACCTAGCACCCGCTTCCACCCTAATGACCTCTGAATCCACGCTGCACTCCTCACTGGCGATATGTCTAAATCCACTGTGGAACTTTCTCTGTGACGTGCTTTGTAGAGGTGGCTTCTTCCTCCCGGTGGCTTCAACGGATCTGCGATGGTTCAACGAATTTGCCTCTTCATCCTCCTAAGATCTATGAGCACTGGCACCTCGTCATCCCCAAACATGGGCTCCGCCTACTGCTATTCCCCAACATGGCAATGGCTCAACCGCCTTCTTTACCGATGGCAACCCCCGGTCCCCCGAGCATGCATTGACATCATTGCCTCCTCCCTTTTTAGGGTTTGGGAAGGGAATACCTCACCTTAGAGATGGTTGACGCTTGTATTTAATAAATAAATGGATGTGTTAGAGGGAAAATGGATAAATATAATGGATATGCATGGATTAGGGCTTAAATGAATTGATAAATGTATTGTGTCTTAGATGAATGCTTGGATGGATTTAATTTGACAATATGGATGAGTTGTTGCATGGGCTATTAGGGCTTAGATTATTTGACGAATGACATTTTGGGATTTTCTTTCATGCATGGACGGATGAATAAATAGTCAAAATAATTGACCAAATGTGTTACAGTTTCAACAAATTCATGGATAGTAAGTATTAACACAGCTCTGATAATCACAACGCTCATCGAAGATTGACTTAGATAGCATCTTGAGGCAAGGGGCATAAGGCATATATGAAGCTATGCAGATATACTTGCCATCTCTTCCTCGTGTCTTCCCTTATGGGCGTATAGTTATATATGCTCCATCCGTCAAAAAAATGCAATTCGAGCTCTAAATCTGGACACACATCGTGTCCAGGTTCAGAGCTAGAATTGCGTTTTTTTCTGGACGGAGGGAGTATGTCGGAAAGCCAAGACTTGAGAAAAGGTACTCAAGAACATTTAGATGTACCTGGACATCCTCTTAGTAGGTTGGTTTTTGTGGCCTCAAGGCTTTACCTGACTCTAGATGCTGAAGTCCCTCACCCCCTACTGGACCCCGTGTCAGCGATAAAGCTGATTTGGTTAGTGATCACAATTATAGTCTATACATGTGCCTGATATCCAATTCTAGATGCTATTGAAGATATATATAGGTTATCATACAAGACTTGCATAGACGTTGGTAAGTGTAAGATACAATTGCCTAAATGTTGCTGATTGAGTGTAAGATGCACCCAGAGTTATTAGGACCAGACCGGACCGGCAGTCGGACCACTAAAAGACTGAACCAGAGCCTAAACCAGTCTGGTTCAGTTAAAAGACCGTCTGTGCAATCGAACCGCTATAAACCGGTTGAACCGGAGGGTTTTTTGTCGAACTAGTGAACCGAGCGGTTCCATTCGAACCAGTTAGTTTTTGACATTTTTCCAAAGTTGCCCCTCGGTGTACTCAGGACGACCTTACCTACATAGGGGCGTTATTGGAAATCGGTCAAAATGGGTCTTTAGGATTGTTTTGTCGGCTGAATTGCTGAAGCGGAGGGGAAAAAAATTCCCTTTTCGCGCGAGTGGCGCGGGACGGAGACACGGCGAGCAGCGGCGGTTGTGCTCATGCCACTACTACAGGAATTAATTTGCACAGCGTGGCCAAAATGGGCTTCGTGGCGGGCACCTCTTTTGCCCACCACGGTTAACCGGTGGCTGGCCAGCGAGGCCGGCCACCGAGGCGCCCACTACGGGAAAATGGTTTACCGCGGCGGGCCACCTTATTTGCCCGCCGTAGGAAATCGTTATTTACCGCGGCGGGCAGTATGAATCACCCGCCGCGGTTAATACGACGTACCGTAGCAGGCTTTTTAAACTGCCCGCTGCGGTAAAGAGTTCATTTCCTGCGGCGGGCGCTTTATATTGCCTGCCGCGGTAAAGCCTGTACAAATAATCACCGCCGCCCCTTCGTCTTCTCCACGGGTCTTCCTCTCTCTCAAACTCATGGGGGAGGTTTTGCCCTAAAATTTGAAGAAACTTTTGATTTGAATTGAAGGGCTTGGATTTGAGGGCAGAGGACATCATAAGAGGTTCATAAAGGCTCCCCCTCTCTCCTTCCATCCTCTCTCTCTATTTCCATCACCTAGAGTTCTCTCTAGATCTATATCTAGATCTAGATCAATTTTAATGGAAAAAATGATGTCATGTATTTCTTTAACCTTAGATTCATCATAGATGCATGCTTCATCTTTCACATCGTTATTTTCTCTCTTTTTCATGATTTTGGACGTAAAAATCATCAATTTCTCCTAATTCTTCTTTATTTGTTGATTGTGACGGATAATGTTCGCAGGTATGATGGATAGGTCGGAATGGATGTACCAGATCGATAGAGTGAATGATCTGCGGTACCTCTTTGAATTAAGGAAGTTTATTGCTGCTGGTAAAGCTCACCATGAGAGACTGAAGCGGATGACAACCATATGTCCATGTTCTCGTTGTAAGAACCTGAAAGCCCACCGAGACAGCGAGGTGTAAACTCATTTGATCATGTATGGTTTCATCGAGGGCTACACCGTTTGGACATTTCATGGCGAAAGAGTTCGTGCGAGTGGCGGTTCATCTGGAGTGAGCTCTTCGACGCCGACGACGACAGCACCATCGGTGAATAAAGATCCTTTAGGAGCACCCGGCTCCTCATCATCTTTAGCAGCAGCTGTGCCAGCCGACAGTGACAACAGTTGTCGTGATTACATCATGGTGGATGATCTAATGCAAGACATGGCCGACGAAGCCGGTGACGGTGGGGATGGTCAGGATACATGTGCAGCTTGTTGAAGATCTAGTCAAACATTTCGATGAAGACGACGTTGTGTTGGGTTGCCCAAAGTGGTTGGAGAATTTCAGAGAGTTGAAGCAGGCGGCAGTTGATCCTCTCTATAAGGATGGCGGCGATTGTCCGAAGGAGTGCACGGTGCTCCGTTTAACCTCCATATGTTGATGTTGAAGGCTCGTCATGGTTGGTCTGACACTAGCTTCAATGAGTTGTTAAGCTACCTTGCCACCACGTACCCAATGGCTAACAAGGTGCCTGCCAATACTTATCGGGCCAAGAAGCTGATCCGGCCAGTGGCGTTGAAGCTTAGAAAGTTTGATGCATGCCCTAACCACTGCATCCTGTATCGGGGCAATGAGTATGAGAATTTGACGAGTTGTCCGCACTACGGCTTTAGTCGGTACAAGAAAAATGTTGGTTGTCGCGTGGATGCAGAAGACGAGGGAGGCTTGCGGGGTGGTCGGAAGAAGAACGGGAAGGGGGCAAAGAAGAGCAGTGTGGCCAAACAGATCTCGGCTCAGCAGGATGAAGAAGAAGAGGGTTACACGCATAGGAAAAGTCCAGCACTGTCGGTGTGGTACCTGCCCGTGATACTTACATGGTATGCGACCCAATACGAAGAATTTGAAATGGAATATCCAACTGCACAAGGGGTAACGATCCTTGGAGCTGCCATTGGTTCCGAAGTCCTGTGGAACAAGGACGACATAGAGATCATTCTCTCGACGCCGACTTCTACACCGATGGCGACACCAGCATCACAACCATCCGTTGCTGGATCTTGTCCCCCCGATGATCCGGATCATGGCGACGGCGATGATGAAGGCAATGGCGGGGATGACAAGGGAAGGAAGTCACCCCGAGGCACAAGCCCTCACCCTCGTTCTCCTCCTCCAACAACAAGTCCACCTCCACCTCTCGACAGTCCGTCTAAGGGCACAAGCAAAGGACTGAGAGGCACGGAGGAACCGGGGGCAAAGACACCGCCTGCTGCCATTGCGAGCACAAGCCACTGTCCTCCACCACCGGCGAAGACTAAAGGCGACCAAGGGCATCTCACATACTCACTTGAGTTCGAAAGGTATGGTAGCGGCGAGCATAATTTGCTAATAACTTTTCTTTGCCATAATATGGTACTAACATTTCTATCCCAGGCCGAGATCACCTTTCTATCTATTTCCTGAATCGGATGACTGCCCCGGCCATTACGAGCATGGGAAGTTCATGATAACCAAGGCCCCGCTCGTCGACGAGGAAAGGTGGAAGACAAGGAGGTTTCATCTCTGGTACATGGAAGCGACAAAAGCTGGCCTGCATGGTTTTCTAGTCAAGGTTGTGGCGGAGTACTTCCACTTGCCCGGCAACAATGTAGAACTCCCCGTGGACTTCCACGACATGTACAGACTACTACGGGAACAAGACCTTGACATCGCCCAAGTCACCTTGTTCTCTATGTAAGTGATGAATTGCGAGTTTCACATATCACCTGCCTTTGAATCGGTCAAGACTACTTATATATGCCACGATGGCTTGTCCTTGCAGGTTGATGGCCTATATATCCAAGGAACTAAAACTTAATGTTATCTATCTATCTCCAATGCATATTGCTCAAAGAGTCATCATTGGTTACCACCTAGATGACAATCATCCAACCATGAAAGACTTGACCAAGCGACAGAGAGAGGCGCACAGGAAGAAACTGATGGACAATGAGAAGTTGAACATTTCAAGGTACATACTAGGAGCAATGTAGAACATCAGGAGAAATGAGTATATCGTAGCTGCCTACCACTTTGGGTAAGTCGAAGACATGCCTGTAGAGATAAGTGGGTAGCTAGTTAGTATTATTATTTCTCGTCGTAACCTGTATTTTGTTTCAATGGCGTAGCCAAGGCCTCGAGGGTCACTGGGTTGCATTTATCATCTACCCTCAGGATGGCAGGGCCTACATATTTGATTCGTTGAGAATGCCAAACTTAAAAGGGTACAAGGCCTTTGAAGATTGCCTCAGAGTGTAAGTGACTGAACTGTCTTCTCATATGCGTTCTAATGCCCTGCCTAATACTAGTATATTTCGTATAGCACTTATAAGGAGTACGTGAAGGATCCTAAATGCTATGATCGAAGAACAGAGAATTTTAAGGCTAAGCATAAGAACCGCATCAAAATCAGACGCAACTTTCCGGTAAGTATTTGAAAGGTTTAATTGTGCTTTCTGTTCATAAGCGTTCTAATGCCTGTATTTTAATGCTTGTGTATCGATCATACAGTGTGTCAAACAACCGGTAGGATCACAAACCTGTGGCTTCTACGTCTGTGAGTACCTGAGGGAGTGCAAGCAGTACAGCAGCAGTTGGAGGGTGCTCAAGAATGGATTGAACTGGTGGAGAGACGTGCAGAGCACCCAACACTCCTTCAAGCAGACAAAGGCGGACATATGTAAGTTTGTCTTAGACAAATGCGTGCTTGAAGGGAGCACGTTCTTCAATGAGAACAGTCAGCTAGCGATTTTACCGGAGTACGAGAGGCTGAGGAAATGACCTACGATGATGCGTCCGCAGGATTACTCCTTAGGGCATGTATAACGACTTTAATATGTAAATGTAATGAATTAACGATGACAAGAACGACTAGGTGAATGTATATATATGTATATTATCTCATGTGTAATGCCTGCATACTTTTTAAGTTTAATCTGTGAAATCTGGATGTGATTTGAATTTGAATTTGAATTTGAATTTATATGCCTGCTGTATTTTTTTTAATTCAGGAAATAATTTACCGAGGCGGGCAAATAATAATGCCCGCCACGGCTAACGAACATAACCGCAGCGGGCCACGAAAGGTGTCCGCCGTGGTAAAATAATTTACCGCGGCGGGCGGTGCAACGTGACCGCCGTGGTAAAAGTATATTTACCGCGGCGGGCACGTTACACCGCCCGCCGCGGTAAATCGGTTAACCGCGGCGGGCAAAGCCGCCCGCCGCGGTTAAGCCACGATTTACCGTGGCCTCTAGGCCGCGGCGGACGGCTTTGCCCGCCACGGAAAATCAAAAACGTCCGCCTCCAGTAAAGTTTGTGTAGTAGTGTGCGGGTGACGCGCGTAGGCGCCTATGTCGGGCGGCAGCGCACGCTTGAGGCTCCGGCCGATGGCACGTGCAGGCGGCTGTCGCGGCCGACGGGCAACAGGGCAGCTGGGCCTCTGAGGCAACGGTGGCCGGCAGGGGCAAGCAACGGGTGGCCGCGGCCTGCGGGGCGGCGATGCAGCTGCTTCTACACACTCCGGCCAGGGGCTCGCTGGGTGCCTACTTCTCTGCTCCAAGCTTCTCGACGTCTGCTTCTCTGCATGAAGTCTAGGCTCCGGAGTCCAGCGACCAGATCCCGACCGGCGATAGCTGCTGCTGTGCTTCATCTTCAAGCTCCATCTAGGCATCCACGGCTCCACGACATGGCTAATGGTGAGCTTGTGTTCTATGCATATTATGCCTTTTCCAGCATTACTGTGACAAATGGAGTGCTTTCTAGTTAAGACTATATTGGGCATATGCGGATATGACGAATTGAGTTCTAGAAAAACAATTGAACCGCAATTATATATATATATATATATATATATATATATATATATATATATATATATATACACACACACACACACACACCGGTTCAAAGTATTTAGGACCGGTTCAATTCGTCCAATCCAAAATAATTGAATCGACGGTTCAACCGGTCCTAAACGGTTAGACCAGTGAACCAGTGAACCGATGGTATCGCCAGTTCGATCTCCGGTCCGGTCCTAATAACTTTGGATGCACCTAGCTAGTGTGTAAGCATGTCTCGTTGACTTGGTTGAGTTGTAACGGAGAATGTCCGATAAAGTGATTGATACATCTCAAAAAGATTAGCAGTTCGGTGTGCGTCCAAATCTCTTTGCGGCTTTCTTCCTCTTCATTCATCTTTCTTTCCCGCTGGGAAACATCAACTATGACCATCGTGGTCATTTTGTCTCTAGTTATTATTCGATCGGTCCGATAACTGCAAGCGACTCAATAACAAAGAAGGATATTTGAATATAAAAAAATAAAAAAAGGAGGAGGAATTCGAAATGAAATTCTTGATTTGCCCGTTCCTAGTCGTCATGGGAAAGAAATAAGAAAGAAAAAAGAAAGAGATTCAAAATAAAAAATACAAACAGTATGCACTCCAAGAATCCAAACGCTCAGTTAATTGATATTTGTAATAATTTGGAAATACGGGAAAAGAAGTGTTTTTTAAAGCACTTCTTTTTGCATATAAATATTCAATCTCACTAAAGAAAAATGTTTTAAGAAAAACATTTTTCTTTAGTGAAAATAAACGCAATTTCTGTTTTTCTTGAAGACGAATACGATATTGCTCTTTTTTCCCAGAATGGAATTTCTTTTTCTGATTACTTCCGGATTTAGGTCATTTTGAATTCTTGGGTTCAGGAATTTTTCTATAACTTAAATGATTCAATAAAAGCTTTTTTTATTCTTTTAGTTACTGATTTTTTTGTTGGATTTCACTCCACCCTTATCTTTGGAATACTCGATATTACGTACAAACTTCAATTTTTTATTTGAACCGGAAAATCAATACACTTTGCTAAGGGAGAGAAATGGAAATATTAAAGAAAGTAAAGAAAGATAGGTGAAATGCCCGCGGGTTAGCGAGGTTGGTCGGGCCTTGTTTAGATCACCTCCAAATTCCAAGTTTTTTCACTCTCTCTCCATCACATCAATTTTTGGACGCATGCATGGAGCATTAAATGTAGGTAAAAAAAATAACTAATTGCACAGTTTGGTTGTAAATCACGAGACGAATCTTTTGAGTCTAGTTAATCTATGATCGGACAAAGTTTGTCAAATACAAACGAAACGTGCTACAGTGTCCAGATTGCAAAAATTTGCAATCTAAACACCTTGTTTTATAGGGACGGATAATCAAGAAGGTGTTTCCACAGATTCCAAACCGGCGTGACTCGTAAAAGTGGGTTTAACTGTTAGAGCTCTGATTGATGAGGTGGCAAAGCTTGTCCAGCAGCAAAATTTGACGTACTGGCATTCCCTTTTTACTTACCGGACCGAGTTTCGTGCAGCATCTGCTTATCGATCGGAAAAGGAGTACAAGGGTGTGACCGGCAGCAGTACATACAGCG
Source organism: Miscanthus floridulus (assembly GCF_019320115.1). Lineage (NCBI taxonomy): Eukaryota > Viridiplantae > Streptophyta > Magnoliopsida > Poales > Poaceae > Miscanthus > Miscanthus floridulus. Next base: position 188,936,004 of record NC_089580.1, read on the forward strand.
ACGACGATTCAGCCGTGGATGGCGATCTACCGAAATATACGGCGGTGGAGTAGTGCAGGTCTCTCCAGGCCTGCTGCACGCCAGTTTGTTCCTACAACTTTTTTCCTCTAGATAGCTTCCCGATTCGTGTCAGACGAGAAGATGACCGCCCGGTTGGACGACATCTGTGTCTGGATGTGGGCGCACGCACGCACGGGGCAGCGGAATCCGGGGACGCAAAAAGGCCAAAGCGAAACGGCATCTTCCTCCCCGGCGCGAATGGCCGCCGGATAGCCACGGCCTCCGCGCTGGCCGCTGGCGCCTGGCGCCGCGGCCTTCTTGTTGACCCGCGCGGGACGTGCAGGTGGACACGCCGCGCCTTCGTGTCCGCTCCTCCGATCCGATCCGACCCGATCCCATCCCGCATTAGTACACGGCACGCCGGCGCGGGACAAACGTGCCGCGAACGAACCGTCGCACTCCGCCACCGGCCACCACCACCGCCACCACCACGACAGCCACGCCGGCCGGTGCACTCAGGTCGCCTCCCTCGGGCCCCACCCCTTGCGGCGCCCGGGATTCTGGTGGCTGCCTGGCGCGACGCCGGTGGAGTGGAATGGACCGAGCGCGCACCGCCCGGGCCCAATTCCTAACTTCGCACTTCGCAGTCCCCACACGGCACGCCGCCTGGGTCCAGTTTCCCTTCTTGCGTCCGTACCACCTTCCCACAACACTCTCTGGCCCAGCGCGGGTCGATTCCACCCGGTACAGCAGCGGTCTACACGCGTGCGCTTCAGATTTGGGCCAGTATGGAACTCCCGCTCGTGGGCCAGAACGCGGCCCAATTTTGGGGAAAAAAAATATATCAATCTAAATGGCAATGCACCAAAATACCTACATAGCACCGGCTCTATGTAATCTGATCAGACGCAAGAACAACCCAGGCGCCACTGACGGGTGTTGATGATCAATCAAATGGTTCTGCTCTAGAAACATGTATTCATGTGATACCTCACCAATTATCACTCCACAACAAAAATAATAGAAATCAAATCAAAGAACTGAAAGGTAATATATGTTTTGGTAATAATCATAGGATGAGGTCATTTTTAGAAAAAAAAAAGGAACATACTCCCTCCCTCCTAAAATATATTGCACTGTGAATTCTAAAGTTTGTACTAAAATATATTGCATTCTATGCAATGACTATGCTTAGATTTGACAAAGTTTATTAAAAACCATAATTTAGGGAGAAAACTCCTTAATTAAATATGATGCATGGATACATGCATCATTTGAGTGTTCCCTTAAGTTGTCTTCAAACTTTAAAGTACACTATATTTCACGGCACGGGGAGTACATAGATCATGAAAAGTCCACTATGCATACTAAAACCTATGTCCCCGTTTATTATTGCCGATGCTTTTGATGCAAAGCAATTCAACATTACTATGATCAGATATAAGTTTGAGGGCAATCTCATAGAGGGACTCTTCTCCTTTATATGATCTGCCTCCAGGATATTGGCAGGACGATGGACCCATATTGGAATGTCGCACCAAAAAGTGTCCACGTTTTATCCACAATTTATTTCCCATGAATACATGCGGGTACTATGATAACACTAACTACACCAATTGAAAGATTAGAGAGAATTTTCATTGCCTCCAGAAGGATTTATTTATTAAGTTCTTTGGACTTTACAAGTAGTTTTGAAATATCTGTTTGCATATCTTACCTCGTATCCTAATTCAAATTTTTATAGTTTAATTAGAATATTTAGGTGATTGTATATATATAATATTCAATACAAGAATAATCTATGCATGATTTTCTTGAAAGATTTCTGCAGCGTAAAGACATCTTCGTTTTTCATGCATGCCCGTGCTAACGCTACGGTAAAAACAAAAGGACAATATATCAATTAAAAAATAAAAACAAAACTCATGCTCAAAGTCAAAAGAGATAAATTATGGATGCTTGAATTTTGTCATCCATTATCTACCGGCGTGTCTATAAAATAGGCTGAATAAACAATTAAACATAGATAGAAAACTAAATTAATAAAAAGGATCATTGCAAGACATCAATCATCTCATAGCTTCGGACAATATCGCAAAGCTATTAAAAACTGTAACCGTGCCCTCACCTCAAACATTATCCAGTTAAATGGATTACGATAAAAGAAATGGATATCGGAGATTTCTTCCTGCCAATATAAAACATTATCTTAGCCGCATCACGGAAAAGTCTATAAAGTAAAGTTTGTGAGCCTGCGACGCCGCGCACTCCGTGAATGTGTTAAATTCATAAACTTTGCTTTTTGATTAAATGTCACTTTAACGTTGGTATTTAATTTTTACAATATTGTTATCTTATCGTGCGATCCGTGTGTTTTTAGTATAAATTATTAGTTATCCTGTAGCAACGTACGGGCACGCTACCTAGTATAGAAGGGAGAGAAGAGAATCACTGTAAAACAACATACGGTCGTTTCAAGAGCTAGTGAAGAAAACGAGAATTGTTTCAAGGAGAAACGGAAACGGTTCACTTTGCTCCAAGTGTGTTTGGGACTGATTCTCGTGATTCCGACTAGAAACTGAAACGTTTCAGTATCCAAGCTGACCCCGAGCCTATCTGAGGGAATTTCATCCGATGAGATGTCATTGTATTTTAAATGTGCCAAGTGTGTCATCTCGAAAGCAGGGGGCTTGATGAACAAGTTTAAAATCTAGAATGTTCGTGATTACTTGACCACATGTTTGTCAAAAAAAGGAAAAAAATGACAAACATGGTTGGTTAATATCCGATGGATTCTCTAGTTTTAAGAATGGGATGATGCATCATTTTCTTACCCCTCGTACTTTTGTTTGGTTTATGGAATATAATGGTTAGATTCGCAATACCTTATCACTCATTGGCTAATAATTGAAACTAGTTTGGCCATAACTTATTTGGTAAAGCTAAATCACTTATGCAAAACATTTGATAAAATGTTTTTCTTTTTCTTTTCAGGAAGATGGAGAAATAAGAAAGCGGGAGAGTCATACCAACATATAATCCTATAAAATTCGTAGTATGAACTTACAATAGACCACCTCAAACCCAAAAGTAAGTGACGAAAGGATGCCACATCTGCATATTCCTCCTAATTCGCTCCTAAGACTTGATCCAAAGCCGTTTGACAGCGCTCTTTGAAACAGTAGTTTCTTTGTGATAAGAATAATTTTTCCATTTACACTAAGAACTGGAAGCTAAAAAAATGCTTCTCACTGCTCATTATTTAATTCTCACCAAAGTCATTCCAAAATCAATTCACACCTATTCGACTATTCTCCATCAGAATCAATGTATTAAAAAAATCAAGAAGTTAAAGCTAAAATTCAAGAGAGTGGAGCTCTATAAAACAAGCCTCACTTTCTGCTCCAAAAGAGGCAGGCAGCACCGCAGCAGCACATTCGGCGGCGAAAGAGGTAACGAGGTGCAGCGCTCCTTCGCTGACCACTGCGCTGGATAGCACAGTTGCAAGAGAGACACGAAATGATATATAAGTTTTGCGCCAACAACGATGGGTTTGATTAATAAGTACACCAAAAAGATAGCTCTGGCCTCTGGCTCAGGTAGCGAGACGACAACAGTGCGTATGCACGTAGGCGAAGTACACGGGTGAATTAGGTGATTGACCTGCCTCTCCAACAAGTACTAAAAATCACTCTACTTAGGCTATGAACGCTGCAAGATGTCTCACCTACATGAGCAGGCTTCGGATGACGGCCGCCTGCGCGCTGCTCATGTCGGACGTAGCCAGCAGCTCCGACAGCCTCTCGCTCAGGTCGTCCACCTCCTGGTGCAAGCTCCTGATGTAGTTGCAAGTTTCCTGCAACACCCTCGCAGATGGCACCTGCATGGGCAAGACGGCAAATTAAAGGGAGGACAATTTACCGGACCGTCAGCTCAAGCTCATGCCACACGAAGCAAATAACTGGTTGACGCGTGAGTACTGTAAAGTAGTATGCTTGACGCGTGAGTACGGTAAAGGAATGTGCTGCTCTCTCGCTGTACGTGCGGTAGGGCGCAGTTGTTGAAAGGGCTTCTCTGGCCGGCGTCGAAAGGTTCCCCTATCGCACTGTAGCCACAGCAGAGGCAGACGCTAAAGTTAGTCATGCTGTCACATCTAGTCATTGTAGCAGACTGACATGTCTGTATACTAGGATTAGATGTGTAGAGTTGTATATATAGCTTCCCACTGCAACTCAGTAAAGATACAGCAAGTTCAGTTTTATCATCTCATCTGCAGAGCTCCGGCCAACGCTCGTGCTTCTGCCGTGTGTGTGAGCGCTATGTTCTCCCTCTCTTCTTCTACCTCTAGCCATAGAGAGCGAGAGCGCTGGTGAGCGGTCGGCTCACCCGTACGAGAGATCTCGGGACCAACAAGTAGTATCAGAACCGTACAAGCGCCGTCGTCGGACTAACCGCAGGCGATGACGAACGGTTTGGAGATGGGCTACAGCAGCGGCGCTGCTGTGGCTGCCCAGCCACGACAGGAGGTCATCGTGCGCACAGTGCGGAAGGTCAGCAGCACCAATTGGCCGACTATGGTGAGTGGGCGGTGACCATAAAGGTCAAGCTCAGAGCCCGATGGCTCTGAAATGCCATTGACAAAGGCACCGACAACGAAGAAAACGACATGTCAGCGTTGGAGGCTATCCTCGCTACTGTACCAGCAGAGTACAGGGAGCCGTTGGGGGCGAAGAACTCTGTTAAGAAGGCGTGGGAGGCCATTGCAACAATGCGCGTTGGCTCCGACCGCGCAAAGAAGACGACGGCCCAGCTGCTGAAGCAGGAGTACGCATCCCTCAATTTCAAGGATGGTGAGTCGGTGGAGGACTTCTCCCTCTGCCTGTAGTCGCTCATCAGTAAGCTGAGGAGCCACGGCGTCACCATCCACGAAGAAGAGGCGGTCTCCAAGTACCTCTACTCCGTGCCGGTGAAGTACATCCAGATCGCTCTCTCAATAGAGATGATGCTGGACTTGTCCACCCTCACCATTGAGGATGTGACAGGCCATCTGCGGGTGGTGGACGAGTGCATCGAGCAGGCCACAGCAACGATGGACAGCGACAAGCTGCTGCTGATAGAAAAGGAGTGGGTTGCCTGAAGAAACTTCGGAGAAGACTCCTCCAGCCGTGGTGGCGATGGCAAGCGCCGCAGCAAGGCTTCTTCAGAGAAGAAGAAGAAGAATGTCGACCCCAACACCTACCGGCGCTGCGGGAAGACGGGCCATTGGGCAAAAGAGTGTCCAAATCACAAGCAGGAGAAAAAGGCTGAGGCTCATTTAACGCAGGCTGATGAGGATGATGAGGTCACTCTCTTGATGGCGACATTCTATGCACTGCACAATGTTGAGGCCAAGGAGAAGGGAGAGGTGATGGCGATGGAAGGACATGGCAAGGCTCTAAAGGTTGTCAACCTCGACGACCCACGCGCCCAAGTCCACCTTGGATGTGTGGGCGATGAGTAGGAGCAGCGGTGGTACTTGGACTCCGGCGCCAGCAACCACATGACGGGCTCCAAGGAAGCCTTCTCCGAGCTCGACGGCAATGTGATCGGCACGGTGAAGTTCGATGATGGCTCAATGGTGGCGATCCGAGGGCGCGTCACCATCATCTTCAGGTGTAAGAACGGTGAGCACCGCGCGCTGATGGATGTATATTACATCCTGCAGCTGCGTTCAAGCATCATCAACATTGACCAGCTAGATGAGCGCGGCAGCGAGGTACTAATCAAGGATGGCGTCCTTAGGATCAAGGACCGGGAGCAGCGGCTTCTTGCCAAGGTGAAGAGGTCCTGCAACCGGCTGTACCTACTCGGCTTGAAGGTGGAGCAGTCGGTGTGCCTGGTAGCACGACACACTAAAGAGCCGTGGCTGTGGCATGCCCGGTTCGGCCATCTCAGCTTCAACGCGCCCGGTCGGCTGGAGAAGATGGTCCAAGGGCTGCCCCACATCAAGCACGCGGGCGAGCTATGTGACAGCTTCCTAGCCGGGAAGCAGAGGAGGCTGCCGTTCCCAAAGGCGGCCAAGTATCGTGCGGCGGACACTCTCGAACTCGTCCACGGCGATCTCTGCGGGCCAATCACGCTAGCCACAAATGGTGGTCGGCAGTACTTCCTCCTGCTCGTGGATGATTATAGTCGCTATGTGTGGCTACAACTCCTGACGAACAAGGACGAGGCAGCGGAAGCGGTCAAGAAGTTCAAGGTGCGCGTGGAGACGGAGAGCGGCAAGAAGCTGCGCGTGTTGCGGACTGATTGCGATGATGAATTCACTTCGGTGGAGTTCGCTGCGTACTGCGTGGATTAGGGTGTGGTGCGACACCACACCGCGTCACACTCGCCATAGCAGAATGGCATGGTGGAGCGGCGGAATCAGACGGTGGTCGGCATGGCTCAATCCATGATGAAGGCCAAAAGCATACCGCCATTGTTCTGGGGTGAGGCGGTGACCACGGCGGTGTTCATCCTCAACCACGTGCCCACAAAGGCCCTGAAGAGCGTGACGCCGTTCGATGCTTGGTATGGGTGTAAGCCGAGCGTGTCTTTCCTCTGGACATTCAGCTACATCGGTCACGTCCGGAAGACGAAACCTGCCCTCACGAAGCTAGAGGACAGGGGCACACCGATGGTGCTCCTAGGCTACGAGGAAGGAATCAAGGCATACTGGCTCTATACCCACGTGGAGGCAAGGTGGTTGTCTCGCGCGACGTCATGTTCGACGAGAAGGCAGCCTAGGACTAGGACAGTCCGGGCATAGGGGAAGCTGGTGGCTTCACCAGCACCTTCGTCGTCGAGCACTTAGTCATACACGGTGGTGGAAACGCTGGAGAGGAGGTGCCGACCACTCCATCAACACAGCTGAGCACTTATAGGGCGGTGCCGAGCACTCCAGGAGCGGTGCCAAATGGTCCTGTAGTGGTGTCGACCACTCTAGGATGGGTGCCGAATGCTCCCGTAGCGGAGCCGAAAGATCTTGCAGTGGTGCCGACCACTCCAAGACTAGTACCGAGCACTCCGGGAGGGGTGCCGAGCGCTCCTGGAGTGGTGTCGAGCACTACTGACGGGGTGACGAGCACTCCAGGTGCTGTGCCGACCACTCCGGTGGAACATGGGACTCCATCGATGTCGTTCGAGTTCGCCTCACCTCCAAGCGACATCATCGAGTTCGTGGATGCCTTCCACGACGGTGAGGAGGTGCGGTTCCGCAGGCTGAACGACATCGGCGACGGCACAAGGTCCTTAGGTCTGGAGACGGGCGATGCTGCTTCTCGTCAGTGCAGAGGAACCACCCACGTTCACGCTGGCCGAGCACGATGCAAATTGGTGACGGGCGATGCTGGAGGTGATGAAGACGATCGAGGAAAATGAGACTTGGAAGCTCGTCGATCCACCTCCAGGATGCCGTCCGATTGGCCTGAAATGGGTGTACAAGGTCAAGCGGGACGAGTGCGGCATCATTGTCAAGCACAAGGCGCGTCTCATCACCCGAGGCTTTGTCTAGCGCGAGGGCATCGACTTCGAGGAAGTCTTTGCGCCGGTAGCGTGCATGAAGTTTATCTGACTCCTGCTGGCTTTGGGAGCAGCGAAGGACTGGCGCGTCCATCACTTGGACATAAAATCGGCCTTCCTCAATGGTGAGCTAGCGGAGACGGTCTTCGTCAGGCAACCTCCGGGTTTCGCTGTCAAGGGAGCGGAGCACAGGGTGCTCCGACTGCACAAGGCGCTCTACGGGCTGTGGAAGGCCCCGCGAGCGTGGAACGCCAAGCTTGACGCCACGCGGCTGGGCGAGCTTGGGTTCACGCGGTGCGCAACTGAGCACATGCTCTACACGGAGCGACGGGGGAAGGAGGAGCTCGTCGTCGGCGTGTATGTGGACGACTTGATCGTCACCGGCGCGCGTGCGGAGGACATCGACAGCTTCAAACGCGAGATGATGGCTCGTTTTCGAATGAGCGATCTCGGCACGCTCTCCTACTACCTCGGCATCGAGGTGAGACAGGGAAAGGAAGCGCTCACGCTCGGACAGAGCGCGTACGCCTCGAAGCTGTTGGGGGCGAAACGGCATGGCTGAGTGAAAGCCGTACGTGACTCCGATGGAGAAGCGGTTGAAGCTGACGAAGGCCAGTATCGCGACGAAGGTAGATGCAACATTCTACCGGAGCATCGTCAGCGGTCTGCAGAGCTCCGGCCAATGCTGGTGCTGATGCTTGTGCTGTGTGTGTGCGCGTTCTGTTCTCCCTTCCTTCTTCTACCTCTAGCCATAGAGAGCGAGAACGCCGATGAACGATAGGCTCACCCGTGCAGAAGATCTCAGGACCAACAACTACGTCGTGCAATTGCATGGAATGCTTCATGTAATAGAGGCCGTTCAACTTTGACTGGCAATTTTGGCCAATTCGGTTGTTGTAACAACTAACAGGTCGGCAGTAGGTATCACCGTATCAGATCGTCCCGTAGGCATCAATGTAGTGAGTGCCACATGATAGTGACAATTTACAGCTCAACTGTGATCACAGCTAACCTAGCTAGAAATTCTGGATAACCATTCAGCTCATAAAGTAGTGGTAATGATAATGAACTTCAGTTACATACTCTAGCATTGCTCTGAAGGTGAGCTTCGGGGAGGAGGTCCTGCAGCTTTGATACAAGGTCGCTGATTTGCTCCTCAGTGATCCTCGTGATCCTCGACGAACCAGACTGCCTAGACCGTGACCTCCGGCTCGACATCTTGGTTGATGTGGTTGTCTGGGAGATTGGGGAAAGAAGTTTTGCAAGAGATCAAGAAACAAACTGAGATGTTTGGAGTGAGGCAAGCAAGTTTGAGATACACAGGTGATGAAATGGTAGTCAAGGAGTGGAGAGAAGCTTATTGGAGGAGGAAGACAAGTGCATGGGAGAAGAAATGGGCAGGTGGTGGGTGTTAAATAGTACTACCTAGCTGCACAGGAGAACCCCAAAGAGCCGGCAAGATGGAGCGAGCTTCCCGTGGCACTAAGACAGTATAAATTCCAGCTCAAGTCCCTGACCTATAGGGACAAAGTACCAGGTGGCCCAAATTATAGATTCACATGTAGGATATTCTTTATTGAAAGCTAGACTGTAAATATTTTAGAGAGAGAGGCCATACCCATACCAACGAGCTTGCGTCACTGTTGTGTTGCATAGCGCTGCAAGTGGGAGAGCTTCTGATCAACAGGATATGAAGAAATGCCAGTGAGAAAGCCGACTTGGAGGCCAGAACTGTCAGAAGGAACCACACAAGCCATGTTACTTGACCTGCCAAAATACGCGTGATAATTGTATTTAATATATGCACATGAACAAACAACAGTGGCTCTACAGTTACTGGTAGATGAGGTTGTGGACGGCTCTCTTTTTGTGTCTAGATAGAATTCAGTACGCATCCATGCATGCACCATGAATCTATTGCCTTCCTAAGCAGGAGGAGATTAAACCCATGGCCCACACGAAATCCATTCACTACTCACGATTACAATCAATATGCATTTGCATCCCAGGCACCGTGTATTCTAATAGGACTGGCGTGTTTGGATACAGTTCAGTCTATAGTCAAATGAGGAAATTAGCATCATTAAACTTTATTCCCTATAAAAATTGCTCTAGCATCATATATTAAGACATAACCACTATACATGATGGTGAAAGCATCAGCTTCTTTCCAAAATAAAATGATAAAATCATCAATTGCTGAACACATAGAAATAATTGTGCAGTGAAAAGATTTGAGTATTAAATACCTCACACTGTATATCACATTCAGCAGTGTTCTGATGGAGACTGGTCTATCCGATACTTTGGCACCAAGAGCCCACGTCTTGCGGCGCCTCATAATCAATACAGGTATGGGCCACATAGCCAATTTTAATTTACTGTTCTCCTCACACTATAAGGAAATGTTGCTTCCAATGCTGGCTATCAATGAGTAGTTGAGTACTGTTGGCCCCTGAATCTTTGAAACGGGTGAGCCGACCACTCCTCGGCGTTGCCGACGACACACTATGGCTAGAGATAGAAGAATGGAGGAAGAACAGAGCGCACACACAACACAAGCACCAGCGTTGGCCGAAGCTCTGCAGAGGAGATGGCAAAACGGAACTCGCTCACTTTACTGAGTTGCAGTAGAAAGCTATATATACAACTCTACACATCTAATCCTAGTGCACAGACATGTCAGGCTGTCATGCTATTACAGTGACTAGATATGACAGCAGGACTGACTTTGACGCCTGCTCCTGCTGTGGCTACAGTATGGCAGGAGAGCCTTTCGGCGCCTGTCCCTGCAGCAGCTACAGGGAGGGCAGCAGATTACTATTATACTTATTTCTCTAATCCTGCTGCTAACCCTAGAACCTCCACCATGCCGATTATCTTCTTCAACTCCGTGAACCAAAGACGGCCGAGCGGCTTGGTGAGGACGTCCATGAGTTAGTGACCAATTTTGACGAACTCGATGATGATTTATCCTCCATCGACACAGTCCCTAAGAAAGTGAAACTTAACGTCGATGTGCTTGCTTCGGTCGTGGAGAAATAGATTCTTTGCGAGGGCGATGGCGGGATGGTTGTCCACCATCAGTGCTGGTGAGTGAGCTTCCACACCGGTCAGCTCGTCCAGCAGCTGGCGCAGCCACATAGCTTGGCACGTCACTATGACCGTCGCCACGTACTCTGCCTCGCACGTGGACAACGCCACCACCTTCTATTTCAGCGACAGCCAAGATTGGAGCCGACCCGAGAAAGACAAGCACGCCAGAGGTGCTCCGCCGTCCATCGATGTCCACCGCTATGTCTGCATCGCTGAACACAGTGAGGTACAGCCTACTTTCGCCGGTCTTGGGAAAGACGATCCCATGTTCCACCATCCCCTTGACGTAGCACAGCAGTCGCTTCAGTGCAGCCTAGTGATCCTCTTGGAGATCCTTGATGAAGCGGCTGACGTAGCCCACGGCGAATGCAATGTCCAGCCTTATGTGGACTAGGTAGCGTAGACCACCGATGATGCTCTGGTAGAGTGTTACACCTACCTTCGCCGCGGTACTAGCCTTCGTCAGCTTCAGCCGCTCCTCCATCAGAGTCACGCATGGCTTGCACTCAGTCGTGCCGCTCTGCTCCAACAACTTTGAGACATACGCGCTCTGACTGAGTGTGAGCGCCTCCTTCCCCTATCTCACCTCGATGCCAAGGTAGTAGGAGAGTGCGCCGAGATTGCTCATTCGAAAATGAGTCGCCATCTCACGCTTGAAGCTATTGATGTCCTCTGCACGCGCGCCGGTGACGATCAAGTTGTCCACATACACGCCGACGATGAGCTCCTTCTTCCCCCATCGCCATGTGTATAGCGCATGCTCGGTTGCGCACTGCGTGAACCCAAGCTCGCCCAGCATGGCATCAAGCTTGGCGTTCCACTCTCGCGGGGCCTACCATAGCCCGTAGAGCGCCTTGTGCAGTAGGAGCACCCTGTGCTCCGCTCCCTTGATGGTGAAACCCAGAGGTTGCCTGACGAAGACCATCTCCGCTAGCTCACCATTGAGGAAGGACGATTTTACGTCCAGATGATGGACGCGCCAGTCCTTCACTGCTGGCAAAGCAAGCAGCAGTCAAATAGACTCCATGCGCGCTACTAGCGCAAAGACTTCCTCGAAGTCGATGCCCTCACGCTGGACAAAGCCTTGGGCGACGAGGCATGGCTTGTGCTTGACAATGGCACCGCGCTCATCTTGCTTGACCTTGTCACCCACTTCAGGCGGATCGGACGGCATCCTGGTGGTGGATCGACGAGCTCCCAAGTTTCGTTTTCCTCAATCGCCTTCATCTCCTCCAGCATCGCCCATCGTCAATTTGCATCATGCTCGGGCAGCGCGAATGTGGGTGGTTCTTCTTCACTGACGAGAAGTAGCTCTAGGTCATTGAGTAGCCGACCTGCCAGGCCTAAGGACCCTATGCCGCCGTTGATGTCGTCCAGCCTGCGGAACCACATCTTCTCACCATTGTGGAAAGCTTCGTTGCTAGAGTAGTTGGCACCTCCTCTCTAGTATCTCCACCACCATGGATGACTAAGTGCTCGACGACGAAGGTGCTAGTGAAGCCGCTAGCTTCCCCATGCCCGGACTGTCCCAATCCTAGGTCGCCTTCTCGTCAAACACGACGTCACGTGAGACAACACCTTGCCTCTGCGTGGGTCATAGAGCCGGTACGCCTTGGTACATTCCTCGTAGCCTAGGAGCACCATCAGTGTGCTCCTATCCTCTAGCTTGGTGAGGACCAGCTTTGTCTTCCTGACATGGCCGATGTAGCCGAATGTTCAGAGGAAGGACACGCTTGGCTTCCGCCCATACCAAGCTTTGAACGGCGTCTTACCCTTCAAGGCCTTAGTGGGTGCGCGGTTGTGGATGAACATAGCCGTGGTCACCGCTTCACCCTAGAACCTTGCCGGCATGCCCTTGGCCTTCTTCATGGATCGAGCCATGCGGACCACCGTCTGGTTCCGCTGCTCCACCACGCTATTCTGTTGTGGCGAGTACGATGCGGTGTGGTGTCGCACCACACCCTGATCTGCGTAGTACACAGCGGACACCACCGAAGTGAATTCACCGCCATGATCAGTCCTCAGCACGTGCAGCTTCTTACCGCTCTCTGCCTCCACGTGTGCCTTGAACTTCTTGACCGCTTCCACTGCCTTGGTCTTACTGGTCAGAAGCTATAGCCATATGTACCGGTTGCAGTCATCCTAATGTAGACTAGGTCCGATCTTCTGAAAGGTATGATAGCGTCAATTGTTGGAGACTCGATGTTCACGATCTAGGCTTTGAATCACCACTGCTCCGTTGGTTATCAACCACGTGAACGCGATTGATCTCGCCGAGAAGGCTTTCCTACAAGCGAATCGAGAACACAAGCAAGAACAAGATGAACACAATCTAAAATTACAAATAAATATGAGGCTTATGATAATGAGAAGGAGTTCAAGTCTTTATTCGAAAGGACTAATCGCCACAGGCGAACAAGATCAAGAACTAGGGCCCTGGTTCACAGCAAACAGCCTTGGCGGCACAGTTGCAGCAAAACGATGCCTGTTTCATGAGAAAATCAAGAACTAAACATAACCCAAACCCTAAGTAGAGCGACGGCTGCTATTTATAGAGTTTTGGGCGTCACCCCCTGGACGCGCCCCCTAATGGGCCCAAACACGATACACAGTCCAACGGACCAAAAGACGGTGTCACAGCACCCTGATAGATTCTAGACGCTGACTTGTTTCGACGATTCCTAATGATTCCAAAGGTATTTTGATGTGAGACCACTTGGATTAGCTTCCTTATCAAATTAGCTTTCTAACTATATGTGGATTGTCAAAAATGGAGTTCAGATGCGTCCTGGGTGACCAGTTTAAGACAGACTGGTCCTAGAGGCCGAGGTAGACTTGAACTTGAGTTGCTTTGGGCCTCCACCTCAGGGATTCGAACTGAATTAGCCTCGGACCTCCTTCTTGACTTGGACACCCTTGCTGGCCTCCTACCCCTTCATACCATGTGCCAAACATAGTCATATGCATGGGTGTCATGTCCTCATCATCCTCCCCTTCTTGACGAAAAACCGTCTTCAGCGTCGATTGTGCTTGAAACTAATCCTGCACAACATAAAGGAGAACAGGGTTGCGAAGACAAAGGGAACTAAAATAATTGTGAGAAGGAACATGACTATGTTTCCAAGTTTCTAGCATGTCATCTCGTATAAAAATTTCAGCAAGCATGTAGACTCTATGATCCAAATGCACACGATGTATATCAACACTATCCCGCAAAAGATTAGAACTAACCAATGACAATGTAGGAATAGATGGTCTAGCAGACATAGGTAGCAACCAACAATGCTCCCCTTCTTGGAAGTGAACTTGTTTCTTTAAAGAACATGAGAAAATGTTTATATTATTATGGCTGCCCTCTAAACGATCATAATCTTATACAACAAAAGGAGAATTCATATTACTACGAATGTATACTTAATGTATCATATATTGTCCCTTGTTGTTATATTTGCCAATAACATGCTATGTGTGTTCAGAAAAACAAGGCAAAATAGCATATTTAAAAAGGCTCTCCTCCAAACAATCTAGGTTATACAAAACATCAAATTCAATGTAACCCAGACTATATAAAGAAGACAACAGTTTGAACTTATCAGTTTTAGTAGCAATATGAATAATATGTTTATTTTTAGCACAAGTGACTAGTTCCAAAACATGTAAAACTAAAGCATCATCAACCAATTCATCTTTATCACAAGGAACTTCAAGCAAATTATCATGGGACAGAGACAAATCAAGAGAGGGTTCCACTAACAATTGCTCTATGATAGCATGGTTTGTGGAAAAATTTAGTATATTAAAATAATTCTCACCTTCCATGAGTGTAGCACCATAGGCATTACCTGTGTTCTCAGCAGTAGTAATAAGTGCATTGTGAAGTGATGGTTCTAAATTTGCATGAGGTTGTGAGCTCCTCATTTTCTTCCATGTCATCCTCTCGCTTATGTACATTATCCTACAGAAGGTTAGTCATAGTAAGAGGAATAACAACAGACTCTTCCTCTAAATGGTGCATCTCATCATATGAAGTCAAAACAGGAGGTGGATTAACAAAGGTTTCTCGCATAAGAAGTTTCATATCATTCCAAGTTTGAGGTTTATCAGAAGGATCTAAAGACTCCCACCAAGATAAAGCAGAATATCGCAAAACACTAGTTGCATTTTTACCTTCCTCCTTGGACACATAAAGCGAGTAGCAAATATGTTATCTATAACAATTTCCCACTCCATGTACTCATCAGCACCTATACCATCATAAGTCGGTGGATCCGAACAACCTGTCATTGTTAGAAGACAGCAAAAGACAACACAAAAGTATTATTCCTACCAACTACTTAGGTTGTGGACAAGGAAAAACAAGGCACTCAACTCTCAAGCGTCTTACCACGGTCTTACAAGTGCTCTTACCAAAGCAACAGGCGGTGCAATCGGTCGGTGACTGTGATACCATTGTAGCTTGAGTGTAACAGTTGCAAGGCGAACCTGTACTTGGTTAGAAGAAAGTGGAGCTTAGATAGGCACAATATAGTAGCAATGAATAGCAAAATTCACAACTGAATAGCAAAGCTGAATAAGTATCTGAAGTACTTGTCTTAGTTGCTGACCTACTCACATTTCAAGTACCAGATGTATTAAGTAATGTGAACAGTAGGAATATGATTAGGAATAAGGCAGAAATCAGCACACGCAAACACAGCTCAAATGGCGCTCTCTATGTGCTCCTCTAGATATTATTCCACTTTTGCCCCTCTCTTTTTTTCTCTATATTTAGGCTGATCCCACGACGCGCATCGACGCTAGGATCAGTGAGCTCTGTCTCGTCCAAAACTAACTGCCTCACCCGATCCCACGGCGCGCATCGATGCCAGGATCAGTGAGCTTTGTCTCGTCCAAAACTAACTGCCTCGCCCGATCCCACGGCATGCATCGACGCTAGGATTAGTGAGCTCTGTCTCGTCCAAAACTAACTGCCTCACCCGATCCCACGGCGTGCATCGACGCTAGGATCAGGGAGCTCTGCCTTGTCCGAAACTAACTGCCTCTCCCGATCCCACGGCGCGCATCGATACTAGGATCAGTGAGCTCTGTCTCATCCAAAACCCTTGACTGACTCCCTCGCTCGATCCCACGGCATGCACCGACGCTAGGATCCACAAGCTCCCTCTCACCCAATCTCTAAAAACAAACTAAAAAACCGCCTTGGCTACACAACGACGCATCGGGCGACAAAATTCCATTTTAGACTAAAAACATGCACACACGCCCACCAGAACAACACCCCCCAGACGAATCATCCCGAACCGACCGGGGGCTCAGGGGCTACACCCGTAGGTGCGCTCGTGCGCACCCATCGGCAAGACAAAAATCCTCCGAACGATTCAACCCGAATCGCCCGGGGGCTCGGGGGCTTCTGTCGGGTTCATAAACCCAGGGTCCCTTGGGGACCGGCTTCCACGCTAAGGCTCGGCCCAAGAGTCTAAATACAACAGGCCAGAAGGATGGCCCAGTCGCTGACCAGAAGGTCTGGACCGAAAGGAGTGGCGTCCGCTCGTTGACCCCTTAGGCCCACCACTCCGATCGGAGCACTTGCTTTGGCCTCCAGCCGCCTCCAGACGCCCTCTTCGATCGAAAGGCCTGGCCCAAAGTGCTACTTCTGACTCCGACCCTACGTACCTCCGACCGGGGCTCGTAGGAACCCTGCTCACCGCTCTTCTCCGACCAGCGCACTTAGAGCCAACTGGAGCCATCCGACCTGGGACGTCCACTCGGTAGGAACCAGGAGACGTGCGGAGAAAGGCAAGGCAAGGCTCACAAGTCAAAACCACTGTACCAGGGACCAAACCCTACACGGAATAGTACTCTACAGCCACCCTGACACAAACAGTATTGTAGGCGCCGACATCTCCCTCTATAGTATTGTAGGGGTCGCTAAAACTCCCATACGGTAAGGCCCTCCACGTGCCTCTAGGCATCAATAGCGGTATGGGCGCCAGGATTTACCGTACCAGGTGTACATGGCGAGACTCCTCACATGCCTCTAGGCATCAAACAGTATTTGCAGGTACCGACATCCACCATCCCCTTCATCTATAAAAGGGGGTGCGCTTCCTCCAACAAAAGGACCGATTCCAGTAGGCCAGAGTTCCTTAGATCGATAGCTCACAACCATAGAACCACCAGGTTCAGACCTCAAGCATCCGCTTAAACACTTAGCTCATAGCGAAGTTCCTGTCACTCTCGGCCCTTCTGACCAGACCTCTTGTACACCCTATCTTTCTCCCTCTTATTTGTAACCCCACTGCAAACTTCGAGCACCTGGGCTCAGGAATAAAGTCACCGACCGACCCTGACTGGACGTAGGGCACATTGCCCGAACTAGAATAAATCCTGTGTCATTGAGTGCTAGGCCACCTCCGATCATAACATATAGCAAAACTACAAATATTCACTAGTTGGTCACTTTCTGCACCGACAATTGGTGCCGTCCATGGGGAAGACGTTGTACGTTCAACACTTTTTGGTCATCGAATGACCCACTTTCTACCACCCTCGCCATGGCAGGCTTAGGCGATATGATTCACTTCGGCTCACTAGAGTTTCCCGCACTCTCACCCGCTGGGATGTGGGTTTCACCCATCTTTGAGCCATCCCATGCCTTCCTCTTCGGAAACCTGAACTTCGTCGCCGACCGGCTCGCCATACAACACCTCCGCGAGGAGGCTCATGACCCAGCACCTGTCGAAGGAGCGTCCTCCATCGAGTCTAGGACGTGCGACTTCGATGACGCGGCATCTGTGCTTCTTTTCTGAGCAAACTCTCTACTCAAACCCCACTGTGAGTAATATACGCGCTATTATTTACTTACTATTCTTTATCTTCTGCCGATTACCCAGTGGAACCCCGTTGTCCCCAACACAACCATCGTACGACCGGTTCCCCTACGGCCTCGCGTCTTCCATGGACACATACGTCCGGGGACTCCAAAAGATGCTAGTGCCGCACCCTCTCACGTCTGAGTTCGTGGGGATGGCGAGCTATGCTCCCACCTATTTCCTCGACATCATGGATGACGACGTCGGGAATGACGGCTCCAGCATCGGTGACATGGCACCTAGCCACTATCTGTCCTGGGAGTGCACCATGGCGGACCCTTCGGGACACCCACCGGTGGAAGCAGAGTCCTCACAGACTCACACCTCTCTGGACCCTCACGCGGAGACCCCAAGCTCACACTTGAGCACGAGGAGGATATACGATGACAGTGGTCGCATCAGCACCCAACTGCACCAGCGCGCTCGGCGCACCACACTGCACCCCGTGCGCATAGACCGACGAATGGTGCTCAGGGTCGCGCCTGTCAGGTCTAGCGCAACACCCTAGTTAGGGGGACCGATCCCCGTAGTTTGCTCGGGCCAATCAGAACATTGCCGCCGTGGCAATGCTCCTGCGTGGCCTATCCGAGCCGAACGACCCTCGTGAACGGGTGATCCACCGAAACCTCCGGGCACTGCTAGAGACCACCGCCGTTCAACAAGCGGAGTGCTCCATATCACGACACCGACTCATGACCTCGCTCCCCGTTCGGGGAACAGGGACGCAGCAGATGGGGCACTACACCCTATCACCGCAACCATAGAGTGTAGCATAGGAAACCGCAATGGCACCTCACCTTGACTTGATGACTGCTCCGTGCCGACCGCCTGTCTATGCGCGGCTCAGGCCGAACCGAGACACACGCAGCGTCGACCGGAGTCCCAGCCCTGATAGCCTAGGACCATGGACCATTGTCCAACACCTCCAGCAAGCGCCATTCCCACCATGCTTCAACGGAGGCCACGGCAAAGGTAAGGCCAAGCGCCAGGATCAAGACGAGGGCCCCTCCACGTAGAGAGGAAAAAAGAACAGAAAGGATCGCTGCCGACCGACCAACTTCGCGTTGGTCGCCACGGCCGATCACACGGGCACGCCGCCCTAGCAAGACCCTCCAGGCCACTTCCACGATCTCATGGAGAGCCCATGCACCAACCACGACTACCCCATCAAACACCTCTACAAGGACTACTAGCTCCTCAAGCGCCTGCTGAGGTAAGCTGGCAGGCCAAAGGAAGAAAAAGGCAAGGAAGCAGCAACCGAAGAAGGGGGCGCAGCGGGCAAGGATCCAGATGACCAAAGGATGAAGTGATCCGACCGGACACCTACCAACTGAAGGACAATAACAACAACGCTCTCTCCGAGCACCTTGGAACAGCTATGTCATTTTTTCTTTTCCTAAGTTTCAGTCTTACCTTTGTTTACTTAGCGAACGCTCCTATAAAAGCACCCCGACCCGAACACTTTTTGGCTCGGAGCACTCAGGGGCTCCACTAGGGGGGCTCTGCTACCCCTCTATTTTGTTTTTACTTTGAGTACTCTTTTACTTTCATATGGAGAAACTCTTTCCTACCTGAACAAAAGGGCAGTTCGTTCCTTTGATTTACCTTACGTAGCTTTGCTTTAGAACATTCCGACTGGTCGCACCCCGCCTTTTCCTATGGTTGCGAGCGGCTAAGCCTCGCGGGCCATGCCCCGGGCTCACAAGGTTGCAACCTACAGGACAAATGGGCAGGTACGAGAAAGAAAGAAATAAGAAACAAAATTATGCTAAGGGAAAACTAAGGAACGAAAGGGAACAAGCTCCCCCGAACGGAGCAACTCCATCACAAAAACAAAAACCGATTGCAGTCATTAAAACACACATGAACGTTTTACACAAGGGCTCCCCCACGAACTGAAACTTTTTACGTTTACTAACTACTTATATTTTGCAAGCTATTGGACCGGCCTGGCGGCATCTGCTGACGGCGCGACCGATGAAGGCGCAGGTTGCTCGCTCGGGGCCGAGGCAATGCCCCCCCCAAACCAGGCTCTGTGCTATCCATAGGCTCAGAAGCGTCCTCCCCACACATGCTTCGGGCCATGTCTTCACGGCGAACGTCCATCACCCACTCGGTGGAGGCTTGCTCCGGCACCGACCACGCGTGCGGCAGCAAGCTCTCACCGATCGACTAGATGTCCTCCATGCTTAGGCCTTCAGCATACCCGCTGTAGATAGTGGCGAAGTCCAGATTCAGGTGGTGCGTCACCACCGAGGTCAACACCCCCGATGCCCCATAAAATAGCCCGCTCCTGACAAGGTCCTTGACCATGTTCGGGACCTCCGCCAGCTGGACCGCGGGCGCGCTGGTACTTGGCGCGGACCCAAAGATTTCTGAGATGACGAGCTGGGCAACGCTACGGATGTGGTCAAGGTCCCCCTCGAGAGCACGCTGCTCTTCATGGGCCTTGGCTAGCTCCTTCGCATTCCGACTGACGGTCGTCTTGGTCGTCTCCAGGTCCTGCTCCAGCGTCTTCACCGTTTCACCCAGCTCTAGAAGAAGGGCGACAAGCTCAGAAACAGGCTGAGCCAACCAACGCAACGACAAACAAAAAAAGAGGTACGTACCAACACAGGAGTTCTTAAGGGCAAAGAATTCCTCTACCTATCAAGCCACCCACACGCACAGCTGGGCGTTCGCCAACTCCGTCTCCATCACCCGACCTCGGAGCGCGAGCACCTCCTAGTCTACCTCCGACCGAGCCCTCTGCTCTGCCTCCAGGGCCTTCCTTGCCGACTCCAGGGCGACCCGCTCCGACGCCAAAGCACTCCGCCCGTCTCAGTCTCCGCCTGGCGGGCTTTCGTCGCCTCGAGCCCTTACTTGGCAGCAGTCGCCCGCTCCACTGCACGCTGCCCCTCTACCCATGCCACGGCCGCCTCGGCTGCCTGGTCCTAGGAATCACGGTGAGCGGACTCTACCCGATGCTCGAGCTCAGCCATCCATGCGTATTCCACTCAGAGGAAGTAAAACTTGCGGGACTACATCTTCCTTATATCCTATGAAAAACAAGCAAGCTAAAAACAACCGACGAAAGATTCAAAGGGCAAGGACAAGTACCAGAAACTCACCTCCATGGCGAGCTGTAGGTTGCCCTCAACCAACTGCTGAGCGAACTGAGCCTGCTTCCGAGCGCTTTCAAGCTTCGCGGAGAGTTTGGTGAGCTCAGACACCGCGGCATGCCCTTGCCCCCCAAAAATGTCCCAGAGCTGACGCTCCCGGGAATCCCGAAGGATGAACCGCGCCTTTGATGGGTCCTCAGGGCAGGGCCACTCTAGGTCACCCTCCGGCGAACCACCGGAGGGCCCAGCCTCCAACTGGACCACCGCTAGCTCCCGTGGTGACACCACCAGCTCCCACGGCAACACCAGCAGCTCCATCGCGACATCCGCCTTGTCGTCATATGGGATGTCCACCACCTCATTCGCGTGGAACACCGCTAGGTGTCCCAACTCCATCCTGGCCACACTTCCCTCCAGCGTCTTCAGCTCCGATGGTAAGGATAAGCCATGCGGCCCTCCACCTGATGAGATAGGGAGCTCGCCCTCCCTCGTCTCTTCCACCATGACCGGCAGAGGAGGGGCCATGAGAGTTACCTCTGACGCAACCCCCGCCATCGACACCAGGATCGCCGCCAACACTGACACCACCACTGCCGCCTTATCCTTCGCTCGCCGTGACACACTGTAGGGTGGGCCTCTAAATCTCCTACACGGGGGTCAGAGCGACGCTCAACCCCGGCATCCCCTGGCCGCTAATAGAAAGTGCGGGTAAGTCACCCTCCAAAAAAGCTCAACCAACGGAATATCAAAAAACAACAGAAAGAAAAACATACTGGGAGGTGAGCGGCATGACTCTGAAAGCAGAGCCCGATGTCGATGGGCCCGCAGCACGAGGACCGCTCCCAGGCTATGACCTGTGCCACCTCACTTCAGATGGAGGCGGAGTCATTCTGACCGGCTCTTGCCTGGCCTGTGGGTCACTACGACCTCTGGCTCGGGACTCCTCGACCAGAGCAGCGGGCAGAGCGACCTCCGACTGCAAGTCACACGTCGTCTAGATGCCAGTCTGCTCCTCAGATCACCCGGACTGCTCGACCGCACCCACGGCAAGCAGGGCCTCCTCTGGCTATGAGCTAGGTGTTGGCACTGGTCCCATCGGTGCACAAATGCCAGTCCACTCCTCGGACCGCCCGGCTCGCTCAGCCACGTCCGCCACAAGCAACGACGGAACTAGTGACGCCACCGAGGGGCGCGGTGACCGCGTCTACTTCGCCGCCCATTCGCCGGTGACATCCGCACTTGCTGCGTGCTTCCTTGATGCAGGAACCTCCGCATGCTGCGTGGCCCCTTGCTCCTCACCAGCAGACGTCGCCATAGGGTTGCGATGCTCCACCGAGGTCACAGCGACCCCCTGACTCTCCTCCTCATCGGAGAAGACCATGTCATCCAAATCCATAGGATCATCCGACGTGAGTTCCAACTCGATGTCGCTCCTATGTTCCTCGGCCCTCACGCGTCGGGCGACCTCCTTCTTCTCTTTCTTCCGCTGAACCTCCCTGGTTCTCTTCTTCTTCCGGGTGTCTGCCACCTCCTTCTGGGTGGCCTGCCGAGCCCTGCCCTCTAGTCCCTTAGGAAGGTGCGGCCGGGACTTGTACCTTCTAAGCCCCTATAGAACGGATGGCCCGGGATCAAGAAATAGCAAAAGCAAAGGAAGAAATATGAACAGAATAAGGGATCATACTAGGTTAGACACAACCGAGGCATTGAACGGTATGGGTTTCCCCACAACCATATCCTTAGACCTCAACTGCAGCACCTGGCCAAGGCGACTCCAGACCTCGTCGTCTGGCAGGTCCTCTGGCGACACACGGTCTAGGTCCGATCGGCCACCGTACATCCACATCGATCGCGTCCTCTTCGCCAATGGCGCAACCTGGCGGCGGAAGAGGGTATGGAACACCCGCACCCTATCAAGGCCGGCCCTTATGAGCTTCTGGAGCTCCTCGATTACCTCCACCTTGTGCCTCTCCATGCGAGCGCAACCCCATGACCAACTTTTCTGCTTCACCGGCCGCCCACTGGTGAACGCCAGAAATGGTGCCTCCGCCGGATTTCAGATGTAAAACCACTCCCCATGCCACCCCCGGTTGGAGTCACATAGGCTGTATGCGGGATACGAGCCTCCCGCGCTTGGCTTCCTCTGTAGGGCGAACCCCCCCATCGGTGCGGTCTCGACCGAATTCCCCGCCGTCATAGCTCTCCCAGAGAAGAAAAGCCGAAAGAGATCCACGTGCGGCTACATCCCAAGGAAAGCCTCGCAGATGGTGATGAAACCAGCGATGTGCAGCACCCCCATCAGATTAAGGTGTTGTAGCTCCAAACCCCACTCGTTGAGGAGCCCACGCAGGAACCAATGCGTGGGGTATCCTAATCCACGCTCATGAAAGGTAAGGAAAGAAACCACCTCATTGGGATGAGGTTGCGGGAACTCCTCCCTCCCGGGGACCCTCTAGTGTGCCACCTCCTGCGGCGGCAGAAACCCCTTCGTGACAAAAGCCTCTAGCACCGACGTCCTCACGGTGGATGACCTCCAGTCCGACATTTCGGTGAGTTCCTCTCTTCTCCCTCGCTCTCTCCCCTTTCTTCCCTAGAAACCTCCGCGGCTCTCAGGAACGCTCACGGCAAAAAAGCAAGAGAGAAGGCGGCAGCAGATGACGAACATGCAAAAGAACGAAACGAAAACCCTCTCCCTTCTCCTACTTAAGGAAAAGGGAACATTGGTTAGGGAAGGACGCGCCGATCGGGGAAGCCGGAACGACGGAGCGAGAATTTCTCTCTTTTCCATTTAATGCAGATAAGATGTGCCCTGGCCGATGAGACGTGCTCTACCCAATAGAATGGCTCCTGATCAGAAGGGATGTGACCTAGCCATGGTCCACCACTACCGCATGATCAACCACTACCACACGACGGGCACAGGAACCAAAGCGCCACCACACACAGGCGGCTCCACATTTTCCCAGGACAGACTTGGGGAGACCAAAAATGATATCTCCATCGAGAAACCATTCGACCCCCCTGAGTCGATCGAATCACTCAGGATAGACACCAAGAGATAGGTAAGGAAGCGAAGGGGCACCCCATGTAGGCCATGCTGACTCTGTCACGAACGACGAGCATGGGTCCTGGTCAGACATTTCCTACCGAAGCTCTCCGAACCCCGTCAATCAGGTCATCAAGGTCCCGGTCGGACATTTCTGACGGAAGCTCTCCGAACCCCGTCACTTAGGTCATCAAGGTAAGCATGTGTTCATTAATACAAAAACTATTCACACAAGGGCTCACCCACGATTGACGAGCACAGGTCCTGGTCGGACATTTCCGACTGAAGCTCTCTGAACCCCATCACTTAAGCCATCAAGGTGAGCACTAGCGAACCCCTCTATTTCCTTATAAATCATTTCATACATGCATACGCGCATTCATTCCATACGCCCACGCCTCCTGGATGATTCGGGCCCTGAACCGCCTAGGGGCTCGGGAACTAAGCATCGCATATGCAGCGAAATGCATCAGAACGCTCCATGTTGCGTGACGAAGCGGCGGTTGCCTCATTCGACATGACTAACCAACAGAGCTAGGGGAGAAAACCATAGATGAGCACTGTGCGACCCTCGCCCGATCCAGTAGACTGGGTCATCTCAACCTTCTTGTTCGATCCTAAACCTCTCGCTAGGCCCATAGAATCTCCATCGAGGGGAGGCCGTTAGGTCACCCAGGTCGGTCTCCGGAACGACCTAGGCATCTGCCGGGTTGTAGGTAAAGGAGTAGTGGAATGTCACAAGAGGGCTATGCTAACCCCGTCACGAATGATGGACCTGGATTCCGCTCGATCACACCCGTTAGCAAACTCATCGAGCTAGTCTTCGAGCCCGAGCGATCGGGACAAGCGACGAAACTTAGCCCCTCTGGTTGTGAGGAACTGGATGGGGTAACGCACATAACTCACATCGACCCCCATGAAGGCCCGACAGGGCTCGGGGGCTCAAGACAAATGCCAAGGAAGCGACCTCGAACTCGCCAAATCCACGACTCTGACTCGCCTGGTCCCATGGCACGCACCGACGCCAGGATCCACGAGCACCGCATTGTCTGATCTTTAACTAACTAACTACGCTTCGTCTGCGCTCCAAAAATCCAAGGACCGTGACTCCAAACTCACGTAATGGCTTCACTTCCAACTGCACTCCAAAAAATCTAGGGACCGTGACTCCGAACTCACGTAACGGTTTCACTTCCGACTGCGCTCCAAAAATCCAGGGACCGCGACTCCGAACTCGCGTAACGGCTTCACTTCTAACTGCGCTCCAAAAATCCTAGGACTGCGACTCTGAACTCGCGTGAAAACTAACTAAACTAACTACATCGGACGCCTAGGCTGCACCAAGGCCAGGATCCATGACTCCGACCCGCTCAGTCCCACGGCACGCACCGACGCCAGGACCCACGGTCCCGGTCTCGTCTGACCCCTAAACTAACTATTTAGAAACCACGGCACGCACCGACGCTAGGGTTTGTCCAAACTAACTCCCTCACTCGATCCCACGGCGCGCATCGACGCCAGGATTAGTGAGCTCTCTCATGACCAAACTAACTCCCTCACTCGATCCCACGGCGCGTGGTAAGGCCCTCCATGTGCCTCTAGGCATCAATAGCGGATGGGCGCTAGGATTTACCATACCAGGTGTACATGGCGAGACTCCTCAAATGCCTCTAGGCATCAAATAGTATTTGCAGGTACCGACGTCCACCATCCCCTTCATCTATAAAAGGGGGTGCACTTCCTCCAACAAAAGGACCGATTCTAGTAGGCCAGAGTTCCTTAGATCGATAGCTCACAACCACAGAATCACCGATCGACCCCAACTGGACATAGGGCACCTTGCCTGAACCAGTATAAATCCTGTGTCATTAAGTGCTAGGTCACCTCCGATCACAACGTACAGCAAAACTATAAATATTCACTAGGTGGTCACTTTCTGCACCGACAGTATAATAGCGTCGATTGGTGGAGACTCGACGTTCATGATCTAGGCTTCGAACCAAGATTGATTCGGACCCCCGCAACCGTTACACCACTGCTCCATTGGTTATCAACCACGCGAACGCGATTGACCTCGCCGAGAAGGCTTTCCTGCAAGCGAATCGAGAACACAAGCAAGAACGAGATGAACGCAATCTGAAATTGCAAATAAATATGAGGCTTATGATAATGAGAAGGAGTTCAAATCTTTATTCAAAAGAACTAAACGCCATAGGCGAACAAGATCAAGAACTAGGGCCCTGGTTCATAGCAAGCAGCCTTGGCGGCACAGTTGCAGCAAAACGATGTATGTTTCACGAGGAAATCAAGAACTAAACAAAACCCAAACCCTAAGGAGAGCGACGGCTGCTATTTATAGAGTCTTGGGCGTCACACCCCCTGGACGCCCCCCTAATGGGCCCAAACACGATACACGGTCCAACGGGCCAAAAGACGGTGTCGCAGCACCCTAGCAGATTCTGGACGCTGACTTGTTTTGATGATTCCTGTTGATTCCAATGGTATTTTGATGTGAGACCACTTGGATTAGCTTCTTTATCAAATTAGCTTTCCAACCATATGTGGATCGTCGAAAATGGAGTCTAGATGCGTCCTGGATGACCAGTTTAAGGCAGACTGGTCCTAGAGGCCGAGGCAGACTCGAACTTGAGTTGCTTGGGCCTCCACCTCGGGGATTCCAACTGAATTAGCCTTGGACCTCCTTCTTGACTTGGACACCCTTGCTAGCCTCCTACCCCTCCATACCATGCACCAAACATGGTCATATGCATGGGTGTCATGTCCTCATCACATCCACCAGCAAGATGAAGTACTTGCGCCCGCCGGGCGTCGCCGGCGTGATCGGCCCACAGAGGTCACCATGGACTAGCTTGAGGGTCTCTGTTGCGTGGTAGTTCGCCGTCTTTGGGAACGGCGACCTTCTTTGCTTCCTGGCTAGGTAGCCCAGTAACCATCTTCTCTAGCCGACCAAGAGCATTGAAGCTGAGATGTCCATACTGGGCATGCCACAGCCACGGCTCCTCTGTGCGCTGTGCAGCCAAGTAGATGGGCTGCTCCACCTTGAGGGTGAGCAGGTATAGTCGATTCTAGGACCTCTTCACCTTGGCAAGAAGCTGCTGCTCCTGGTCCCTAATCCTAAGGACGTCATCCTTGATCGGTACCTCGCTGCCGTGCTCATCTAGTTAGCCAATGCTGATAATGCTTGAACGCAACTGCAGGATGTAGTACACATCCATCAGTGCGCGGTGCTCACTGTTCTAGCACCTGAAGATGATGGTGTCGCGCCCTTGGATCGCCACCCTTGAGCCGTCACCAAACTTCACCGTGCCGGTCACATTGCCATCCAGCTCGAAGACGGTTTCCTTGGAGCACGTCATGTGGTTGCTGGCGCCAGAGTCCAAGTACCACCGCTGCTCCTGTCTGCCACCCACACGTCCAAGGTGGACTTGGGCATGCGGTTCATCGAGGTTGATAGCCTTCAGAGTCTTCCAAGGCCCTTTCACCGCCATTCCCTCACCCTTCTCCTTGGCCTCAACATCGTGTGGTGCACAGAACATCGCCGTCAAGAGAGTGGCCTCATAATCATCATCAGACTATGCCATATGAGCCTCAGCCTTCTTCTCTTGCTTGTGATTTGGGCACTCCTTTCCCCAATGGCCCATCTTCCCGCAGCACCGGTAGGCATTGGGGTCGACCTTCTTCTTCTTCTCTGACAAGTGTTTTAGCTATACAATTCTAAGGTGTTTCTTTATTTCATTTATTTGATTTGCTATATATTCAAACTAGGGCTCATTTGCTATGTTAGCAAACTAATTATTCTAGATCTACAAAAATTACAGTGAGTAGCTAATAATATTAGTAATTTACTGTAAAATTTTTAGAGTCAACACTATCACCGATTTCTCACAAAAATTCCCACAAGTTCACATTTTAATAATATTAAGCATGTTAAAAATAATTAGAGCAACCCTGAAACATTTTAAAACTAAAAGGACCAATTATGCTAATATATAGATCATGATTTTAGGAGCATAACAAAATTGGTTTTATAATTTTTGGATTCCTATACTATTTTATATTGATTTTACAAGTTAAACTAGAAACATATATTAGAAAAGCATTTAGAAAATGGAAAGGGCCAGCGGCAACCCCTACAACCCACGCGGAATGGCTGCACGCGCAGCGGGTCGGCCCAACATCGGCCCACAACGGGTAGCCCGCGCGTGCGCCTGTGTTCTTGCAAAAGAGCCCCCGGTCTAACTACTTATTACTTGGCATTATGCGCACTATTGTAACAGAGATAGATTTCGCACCAAACACCCCCCCAAAACGTCATCTTCACAAAGACTAAACCCCTATCATGCCTGGGCGCAGCGGCGCAGCTCTGGCTGGCACAGTACCCCTACGTCAGTCAACAGAGCGGGGCACCGGCTACTCGAACAAGCCGACAAGCGCCGCGGGGCCAAGACGAA
Organism: Miscanthus floridulus; assembly: GCF_019320115.1. NCBI lineage: Eukaryota > Viridiplantae > Streptophyta > Magnoliopsida > Poales > Poaceae > Miscanthus > Miscanthus floridulus. The sequence goes on from NC_089580.1 coordinate 188,964,130, forward strand.
CCCCAAGATGGCGGTTGGGAGAAAAACACTGGTCCCCGCGCTCTACCCACGCTGCCGAGCCACCCGCCATGGTGGCACGAGCACGTTGGCATCCTAGGATACTAACGGTGAGGTAGAGGCGGTGGGGAACCAGCAGGGGCTCACCGCGGACAGCGCTGTGGAGACGGTTAGAGCGAAGTACGCGCGAGCGGCCCGAGCAGCGGAGCTCCAAGATGGACATGGCCGTGTCACCGCGTCACCGGTGAGAATCCTGGCCGAAGGAGGGTGAGCACATGATAGAGGGGATCAAAACGCGACTACCGGTGCCATTAATCAAACCATTCCCAACGGTTAGGGCCTTACCCCCAATCACGCTATGCTCCAGCGGTGATCTGACCGGCGATGACGGAACTTAGAAATTCGACTTGCTATGGCGTGAGGGCCACAAGGCGGTTGTGCTATAGGACAGTGGAGACGGGCGGCTACTCGACGAGACCACCTGGCCTTGTCCGAGAGTAGGCAGCGGAAGCGAAACGACAAGCGCGTGGGAAGGGCATTGACACCCCGACAAGGCAATAGCTCGACGAGACAGCAGAGGGTGGCAGTTACTACGGGGTAAATGGCTCGGTAGTAGTTGGATTGGTTGGTGAGGCGGGAGCCATGTCGACCCAGCGGCTGTTATCATGGCACCGGCCTGGCTGCGCCTAGCCCCGCCAGCAGCGCGCGCACACCACCCCACAGCAACGACCGCGCTCACACGAGCCAGCCAACGGCAACGGCGTGCCCACGAGGCGACCGAAGGGCAACCGCAAAAGCGGGCGCGGCACAAGCGTGAGGGGCACCTGAACATGACGGCGCAACATGGTGGACGTGGTGACCACGGCCATAGGGTTGAACAACCAAAACCAGTGTCGTGCACGCTTTTTAAAGCGACGCCAAAGCTGCCAAACAGTGTCGTTAAGGTTCGACCAACCTCTCTAACCCAAAGTCCACACCACCAGCTAGCTAGGGAAGCACTCGGCGTGACCAAAGAGTGACTAGGGAAAAAGATACGAGAACACCAAGATGAGTTCGTCGTGCCGCGCGTCGGTTCACGAACAGAACACTGAACATGGTTCTTCGTGTGTTCTAAAGAGTTTCGAACAATTCTTGGGATAACCCCGCTACGTCAGACCATTCTACGAACCACTCCACACCAAAGTTGTGGGGGTACGGCCCCCAAGACATGGGCTGCACCAATAGAGGTGGCCCGGCCCACAAGATCAAGGCGTGCACGGCGCTGCTCGGCGTGCACCGCAAGATATTGTATAGTACCAAATAGGATACTTTACTTGTAACCCTACCCCTCCAGAGTATATAAGGAGAGGCAGGGGTCCTCTACTCGACATCATGTATTCAATACAATACACCAAAGACACAGGACGTAGGGTATTACGTTGATCAGACGGCCCGAACCTGTCTAAATCGTTGTCTCTGCGCCTTGTGTCACCATCCGGTTCCTGATTACGCGCATCCCCACCGACAAATCTACCAACGTGGGATACCCCTCGGTGGACCGCCGAGCATCTTTTGTCGACAGTTGGCGCACTAGGTAGGGGTGTGCGCGCTGATCCATGGTGGGCTAGATGGGATCTCAAGATCGATGCCGCTCGTGGCAACCTGACTTCCTACGGCGGCGTCCTTCAGCAACCTAACGTTGTTCGATATCACGGCAACGATGACTTTCCAGCAGCCTACGACGGGACTTCACGTCTCTAGCAAACCAGATCCGATCTCGGAACCACCTCCGAGGTCGCCTTCACCAACAACTCACCGCCCGCCAAGTGCTCGCCGTCAACGCCAACCAAATAGCACCATACGTCGCCGACCAGACGCTCCGTCCAAAGCTAAGTCACGCTTTAATATTTTCCTAAATATTCTCCAATCTCCGTATATCGCCATGATGTTTCTCTGAACTGTTTTCTCCATATTTGCTCTCCAAACAATTTTCCGAACCCCTGAACAGTCCTGTTGATGCTCGGACGCCTCCAGAGACGGCCCTGTCTCCGGCTCCTCCCTACACGTGCTACGGGCTCCGCGCTCTACGTTATGGGTGGTCGGCAGCGGCTCCTTAGCGATGCCTATTCCTCCTACACGTGCACAGGCTCCGCGCTCGACGTTATGGACTATGGGCTAGCTAGGGCTGGAGACTCAGCTACACACTAACTGTTCGGGTGGTTGATATTAAACATAAATATATTTTCACGCCAACTGATCGCCGAACTGCATACGTCGTTTCATCACCATTGCTGATTTTTCTCTGGAGTTTCTTTATTTGTACATCATGTACTACACGTTCTATATATTTATATTGCAGGATCATCGTCCAGGTAATCGGATCACCTGGTGCTTGGACTTCTCCACCGATCAACTAGTCAGACCGCTCAGTTCATGGACTCTGTCGCTGACCAATTGATCGGACTGTTCGTCGATCGCTTCTACTCAATGCTCGCTTCGCCGCCGACCAGTTGACTAGACTGTTCGCTGCTCGTGCTTCATCGCTAGCTACGCCGGTTACTCCTCAGCGCTCAGATTCTTCGTGCTCGAGGACTAAGTGGGCACACTTCACCGCACGGACGTCGTCAGCTACGTCGGTGCTCGGACCTCGCCGCCTACGCCAAGGACTCCTCGGTGCTCGGACATCGCCGCCTACGCCGGGGACTCCTCGGTGCTCGGACGTCGCCGCCTACGCTGGGGACTCATCGATGCTCGATCATCGCCAGCGATGCCAGGGACTCCTCGCTCCTCGGTGCTCGGTCATCGCCAGCGACACCGGGGACTCCTCGCTCCTCGGTGTTCGGTCATCGCCACGACGCCAAGGACTCCTCGCTCCTTGGTGCTCGGTCATCGCCAGCGACGCCGGAGACTCCTCGCTCCTCGATGCTCGGACGTCGCTGCCTACGCCGGGGACTCCTCGATGCTCGATCATCGCCAGGACGCCGAGACTCCTCGCTCCTCGGTGCTCGGTCATCGCCAGCGACGCCGGGGACTCCACGCTCCTCGGTGCTCGGACATCGCCAGCGACGCCGGGGACTCCTCGCTCCTCGGTGCTCGGTCATCGCCAGCGACGCCGGGGACTCCTCACTCCTCGGTGCTCGGTCATCGCCAGCGATGCCGGGGACTCCACGCTCCTCGGTGCTCGGTCATCGCCAGCGACGTCGGGGACTCCTCGCTCCTCGATGCTCGGTCATCGCCAGCGACGCCGGGGACTCCACGCTCCTCGGTGCTCGAACATCGCCAGCAACGCCGGGGACTCCTCGCTCCTCGGTGCTCGGTCATCGCCAGCGATGTCGGGGACTCCTCGCTCCTCGGTGCTCGGTCATCGCCAGCGATGCCGGGGACTCCTCGGTGCTCGGTCATCGCCCGCGACGCCGGGGACTCCCTTGCTGCTTGGATCTTGCTACATCTCGTCGGTGTGCTATCAAGTTGCTCCATGCTATTCGGATCAGGGTGTTGATCTTGGGCAGCACGTCTGGGGTCTTGATACGCGCATGTCAGACGACATCAGCAAGCTTTCAGACTTCTTTGACCCTGCTACAAGATTCATTCTTCATCTTCCAGCAGGCTCAGGGACTAAGTGGGCATACTTCACCTTGCAGTGAATGTGCTTGTTCTCATCTCGAGGCTATGCCCGAGGACTAGCTGCCTGCTCGGCTGGTCTTCTACTTTATGACCCTGGCACCACGTGACTGCGTCACCTATTGTCAGGCTCGAGGACTAACTGTGGGGGTATGCCCCCCAAGACATGGGCCGCACCATCGGAGGTGGCCCGGCCCACAAGATCAAGGCGTGCACAGCGCTGCTCGGCGTGCACCGTAAGACATTATATAGTACCAAATAGAATATTTTACTTGTAACCCTGCCCCTCCAGAGTATATAAGGAGAGATAGGAGTCCTCTACTCGACATCATGTATTCAATACAATACACCAAAGACACAGGACATAGGGTATTACGTCGATCAGACGGCCCGAACCTGTCTAAATCGTTGTCTCTGCGCCTTGTGTCACCATCCGGTTCCTGATTACACGCATCCCCACCAACAAATCTACCATCGTGGGATACCCCTCGGTGGACTGCCGAGCATCTTTTGTCGACAAAAGTACTCACCATGATGCAACTAGCGATACAAGAATATAAAGTTATTGTTTAAGAAATTTAGCTAGAATTTAAATGCTAACACGTTATTGTCTATCGTCATCTTGGAAATTTCAAGGTTTAGGTTATACTAACAATCATTAGCACTTTAGTCTTAATTTATAGAAGGTATAAACCTTGTTAATCTCAACTTAACAAATATCCCATGCAATAATCCATACTTTATACTAACTCATAGAGGCAAAACATTTAAGCACTATTTGATTATTTTGCTCAATATAACTCACCAAAATGGCATCCTACTATTACTCAACTTCTTGCCGATTCACAAAAATTCTAGTTTAGGATTTGATTTCTGGGCTATCAAATATACTATTGAGCGACCTTTTCTCACCAAAACAAAAATTGTATTCTCAACTACTAACATGCACTTTAATTTTTATTTAAGTTCTAAATACAAGTTATATTTTACTCTGTTTGTAAAAAATATTTTCATGCTCAATTCAACAGAACAAGTCATTCGTCATTTACTTGCTAGAATCGTTATCAGACATTTTTTTAAATAATTTTACGTACTAAGTGAATTAACTCAGATATTTAGTTTAGTCCATCAAAGTGAACCACATAAGACTCGCTTGTCAGCCCATACGTGTTTTAAAAACCTAAAAATTTATTGGTTGATTCCTCTTAGGTCTAATCTAGGTGCTAAGTGAGCTCGTAACACCAGATGTCTTACAGTCCATCGCTCACAGATGGCCTGTCACATCCTCAATGGTGAGAGTGGACAAGTCCAGCATCGTCTCTATGGAAAGAGCGATCTAGATATACTTCATCGGCACGGAGTGGAGGTACTTGGAGACCGTCTCTTCTTCGTCGATGGTGACGCCGTGGCTTCTTAGCTTGTTGATGGGCGACTACAGACAGAGGGAGAAGTCCTCCACCGATTCACCATCCTTAAACTTGAGGTTGACATACTCCTGCTTCAACAGCTGGGTCATTGCCTTCTTTGCATGGTCGGAACCAATGCGCATCGCCGCAATGGCTTCCCACGTCTCCTTAGCAGAGCTCTTCACCCCTAATGGCTCCCTGTACTCCGCTGGCATAGCAGTGAGGATAGCCCCCAACGCTGACATGTTGTCTTCTTTGTTATCGGTGCCCTTGTCAATAGCATTCCAGAGCCGTCGGGCTTTGAGCTTGACTTTCATGGTCACCGCCCACTCACCATAGTTGGTGCGAGTCAGCGTCGGCCAACTGGTGCCGCTGACCTCCCGCACCGTGCACACAATGACCTCCTGTTGTGGCTGGGCAGCCACAGCAGCGCCGCTGCTGTCGTCCATCTCTAAATCATCCGTCATCGCCAGCGGTTAGTCCGGCGACGACACTTGTACGGCTCTGATACCACTTGTTGGCCCCTAGATCTTTAGAACGGATGAGCCGACCACTCCCCGGCGTTACCGATCACACACTATGGCTAGAGGTAGAAGAAGGGAGGGAGAACAGAGCGCGCGCACACACAGCACAAGCACTAGCGTTGGCCGAAGCTTTGCAGAGGAGATGGCAAAACTGAACTCGCTCACTTTACTGAGTTGTAGTGGGAAGCTATATATACAACTCTAAACATCTAATCCTAGTGCACAGACATGTCAGGCTGCCATGCTGTTACAGTGACTAGATGTGACGGCAGGGCTGACTTTGGCGTCTGCCCCTGCTGTGGCTACGGTTCGGCAAGAGAACCTTTCGGCGCCTGCCCCTGCAGCAGCTACAGGGAGGACAGCAGATTACTATTACAAGTATGATCCCTGCACAGTTCAAATGAATTATTGCATTGCAAAAATAACTTTTATAAGCAACCGTGTAAAAAAACAGTTTTCTTATATGATGCCTTTGGCGTCAAACTGTAATCGGCTTTGTTCTTAGTAAAGTTGGCGTGCAGTATAATAAATCAAGCTTTTGAAAGAAAAAATGTATAGAAAGGCTGGAAAATTGATAAGAGCATAAGTGGTAATGATAAAGGCTGTCTAACCATGCAGCTCATAAAGTGGTAATGATAATGAGAAAATGTGTAGGGGTAGGCATGAGTGGTAAACAAAATAAATTAATCTCATTACTAAGATGGTGGGATTTGCAATACAACAGATTTAAACAAATAGCATTTGCATAATAATTTTATCTCCAATGAGCTATAGCTTAACCCTGAGAGTAAGAAAGATAAAGGCAACTCAACTCCAATAAACTATTGCCTGGAAAAATAGTATATGTAAAAAACATATAATAAATACGTCCTTCCAAGGAAACAATTGCTGCACATCTCAGAAGAATCATGGTAAGGTTTGACCAGTCAATGCTACAGAAGCTATAGTGCAACTACCAGCTGTAGTACAAGATTTTTTGTTCTTTTAATGACAAATGATGCTAGTGTGATAAGATTAGCCCTTCACAACCTCCAGAATCTTAAGAGAGAAGCATTAGAATGTGATCTTACAGTGTAATCATGTGCACTGCATATGCGTTTGTACTTGCATTTTTTTCATACTGTTTTCTCTCGAACTCCTAAAGCAAAGCATACCTGCAAACTAAAAGTTTTCTGATGTGGACTGAACAAAAGCAAATCGGAATAAAATAAAAAGTCAGAGCAGAGGCCCTGTTCGGCTTACCCCATATTCAACTTGTTCGGCTTCTTTTTTTTCAGCCGGAACAGTGTTTTTCTCTCACAACAATTCAGCAGGAACAGTGTTTTTCAGCCAGTTTCAGCCAAGTTTCAGACCAGCGAACGGGGCAATATATAGTTTCCAGACAGTTTAATGCCATTGGTCATGTTAGTGTAATGTAAGTAGCATGTATAAAACTATGCCACAAGCAAGTATGTTGCTAGAAAAATAGCATTTAAAATCCAATTAATGATTATGCATCGATCTCCATAAGCTTGATGGGGATCTAGGGTTGCATGATAATGTTGGGGAAACTTAATAGTCACAAGTGGAATAGTTCATGGCATTGAACAGCTAGATTTGGAACTACAACTTTATTTGCCATACAAATCCAATGCCTGTTTCTGAAGACATAGCGCTATGTTCTGTACAGATGTAGTACCTAAAGCATTATATCCTGATGCTACCAAACTGCATGTACTAGTCATTTACTCTCAAAACATAGAAACATTATAGTTCTTTGTTCTTCTTTTAACAGATTACTGTAGGAAATTGTAGCCCTCAAATGAAGGTGGCTTAAATCTCACCAGTTATTTCTATTTATATAAATACAGAACCTGCATGGTGTAGTGTCAGACATATTCGATCATGACGAATTCGTGACATAGGAGGAGCACAATAGTTATAGAGAATAAATATCTCGTTAGGCTAATAAAGATCTAATTAGACAGCCAATGACAGCATATAGATGCAGAACAATTTCTCATTGTCTCTTGAATATTCAATTCACACGATCCACTGCCACTAGTAATATAATCCTAGATCATTAGGTGCTGCCTGTTTAGAAAATTGACACATTGACCCTAAACCCTAGACTCAATAGCATACCATAGCTATGTAATGAACTTAATTACAATCAAAAGACCTGCATATAGTACCAATTGCAGGGTAAAGATACTATGTAAGGGACCATGTAGCTCTTAAGTATGATGTTAATTCATATAATATGCCAAATCGCCAATCAAAACCAGCTAGTGGGAGATGATCAAAGTGTATCCTGATATCAGCATATCTGACGAGGCACATGTAGCTGAATCCAATTAGTTGGAAACACCATACAGGTTGTCACGTGGACACGATTTAATTTATGCAGAACCCCTTCAGCCCCACGCAAGGTCACACACACACACGCACACGCACACACTCACTTGCAACCAAGTGAGATCAGTCTTTTGTTTAAGCTTACACTTGATCAAGGGACTGAATCAACAGTACTGCCTATCTACTAAAAAATTAGCCAAGTAGGCCTTGCCTACTACACAGATGGCTGGAATCACATGGATTATCTTAGCATATATCACTACATTAACAAGCTCCCACATGCTTCACTTATTTTTAATCTGTCACCCTGTTTGTGTGTAAAGTTTGAAAAGGCTTATGTGAATCATGTGGACCAAGTAATCTGTACAGCAGATCAACCAGGGACAGTGATGACTGATGAGGCCTCATGGTCTGATACTGAAAAGATCCTCAAGGGGATGGTCAAGTTCAGGAATGATTACGATATGTGGGGTTATAAAAAGTAGCATTTCACACTACAGCACTGACATGATTTGGCCATCACTAGTAAAATCCCTTAACTGACAATCTCTACAGCATGATGAAAGTGTCTTAGAACACTTCTGAAACAAACTTCATAAATTTCTCAAATTGGTTTATGCTATCACCACATGTTATCAGTCGTCACAGCTTGTAAATCACTGAACAGAGTAAAATTCTGGTTCCTGAATGAAAGTAGATCATACCTATGACACTTTCAAGGATATACATAGGCAACACATTGGAAAATTTTACCAAATTTGAGTTCGTTACACCAGAAGCTTCCACTCTACATAACCACCAGGCTCCTTAACCAGAGTTATAAAATGACAGGTATTACTCTGACACAAAAGGTATCATCTTAGCTGGAGATACTGAAGGTCAGCTGTCTTTAATTGAAAACACTGTCAAAATAATACACCCACTTCTGCGAAATCCAAGACCTACTTAACGATGAATATTGAAACAAGAGATCTGACAACGTTATGTGCTAACAGCCAAAAGAATACAGTATAGCTATTTGAATTAACAAGGAAAAGAATCCAGATCTTGCTGCAGAACCTCAACATGCTCATCATTGAAAGCTAGATTATACTAGGGTGGGCAGTTGGTACACGAGAGATACAATAAAAGCTTCTAGACCAAAGCTACTATTTGAAAGCATCTTTGGTTTTAGGTGCAATCAGCAGCCAAATATGTACCCTACTCTTAAAGTTGAGGGTGGAAGTTACCCTCAAAAAAAAAGTTGAGGGTGGAAGTATGATTGTGGTCTTTGTAACTCACGTGGGAGTCGATGAAAGTACAGCTACATTAAAAGAGCTCCTAAACAGACAAGTAAAAAAGAAGACATCAAGGTGACTGCTACCAAATTTGTGTGCAATTAGGGTTAAATAACAATGTCTTCATGGCTAATGATGCAGGATAAGTAAATATGTAACTAACATCCATAAAGCTGGATCATGGTCATATGAGATAGAGAAAGAAGAGTAGGGGAAGTCAGTCTGAGGGAAGGAAACGACCGAGGGAAAGTGCGCATCTTGACACCAAAAGTGTATAGATCGTTTGATCCATGCACATTGAAGCCAGCATGTTTCAATTATTTGGTATGGTAGATCAATATTCGTTCCATCAAACCAAACCACTGTAAGTATAATTGCATAGAGCATTGCCTCATATATGAAAGGGTATTCTGTAGTAAGGTCAGAGATGAAATCAGTTCCCTTTTATTTGACTCAGGCATGGTTATGGTTTGCTCATCTCACTGCAGACAATATCAATATTGCAGCTTGATTAGCTTTTCATATGATAAAGGTTCAGCGTAGCAGGCAATTGCTAATCGGTGTTATCATGAAAACCCCAAAATAGAAGTAAAGATATCCAAAAGGAGACCATTTATGTTGTCTTCTGAAACCAAAATGAATTAAAGCGACAAGCAAATGTCTGGACTGAAATAAAGTATCTTTGTTTGCCTAGGAGCTATACTGAGGGACCTTTCAAACAGAGCTTGCAACGAGCCCAGGACAGTAACTGTAGCACGATTTAGAGGTGTCTGTGCGGATGACTAGTGAAGCTTTACATGAACAAAGGTCCCCTTCCAATATTTTTGTGCTGAACAACACTGCTTCACAGTAACCAAATAGTTTTTTTCTTGGTCACCTCCATGATAGAGATATACTGACAAGATAACTGAAGGCTCCAGATCAATAGATGTTTTGGTTGACAAAAACTAATCAACCTAACATATTTTTTAACATACATAGGGGCATTTTCTAGGTCCCAGCATCTAAATCACAGTAGCATTACAAAACTAGAAGGCTAGGAGACATGGAACTTGCCTATGACCGGCTTTCCAAGCATCCAAGTGCAGTTCAGAGAATTTATAAGTTCCACTTGAAGAAGGTCACCTATCCCAGTTGCAGTTTATTTAACCAATGTTATCTCTCCAGTTACATTATGTCCGTGAAACACAATTGCATCCTGCACGGTATAGGAAGTTTGTTGAATCAATGAGAATTGTGGCCGATAGGGATTTAAAAGAACAAATACATGAGAATAAAACAAAGAACAGAGAGTTTAGTTGGAAACTCCCCATTATTCTGCTCTGTAGTACAATTGCATCTTAGGACACTTTAATCGGCCTCCAAATCTTTTTCATGTCCATATTAGGAAAGGCGTGCAAAAAGTCTGTAAGGGTACAAGGCATTGTGGTTGATTACTGCAACCAGAATTGCATTAGGCTAAGTTCCGAACGGGTCCATGACCATCTCACTTGAGGCTTGAAGAGTCTTTCATCAGCATCCCAAATTCCCAATGAACGCGAGGCAAACCATGTAAGCACTAACACAACAAGGGCACAGATTTGCAGTGACAATCGACAGCACAGGCGGCGCTGAAGGTAGCCAAGAACAAACTACACCAACTCGCAGCCGCACCAAAATGAATGCTACCACAACACAGCAAAATTTGAGGAGAAGAATAAGAACGGGAACACTGACACTGAGAAACCCTAGCGGGGGATCGCGACGGCTTTCCCCAGAATCGAGGCAGAGCGCCGTCAAGGGAGACGCATTGGAGCCGGGACGAGAGAGCACAGGCGCTCGGGGATCGGAGCGAAGTCCAGCAAATTCCACGGGGAAATCGCGAGGGGCAAAGGAAGCAGACAGTGAGATGTGGGGAGGCAGATCGTCTCGTCACGCTCCGCCGTGGCACATGGCAGAGGCGAATCGCGTGGATTCGGTTTCGGTGGGCCTCAATAGGCCACATAGCTATTTTTGTTAGGCCCATATTAGTCGATGTGTACGCAGGCCTGTATTAGTCGATGTGTACGCAGGCCTGTTTAGATAACTTGGCACCGGCATGGGCTCCTACTCTTTCATTTGATGACGCGAGTGTGCGGCCCATGCGATGCAGCACGCCGCGTGACCGACTAAAGCGAAGGCGACGGGTTAGTTCGCGCGGTGGGGTTGGAGTGGACTGCGCCGCGCCTGCGCCTGCGCGATGGATCATGGCGATGCGCGTGCGGCAGCCCAGCCGTCGCCATCCGACCAGGTGGGCAGGCGGTGGCACGCCCATCGCGATCGCATTCGAATCGTGTCGTCCTCTCGCAGTCGTAGTCGCGCGCGGAGGGCAGCGGCAATAACGAAAGCGCCAACGGAAACGACCGTCGTCAGTTCACCACCGGCCTGCCTGTATCCTCCTCGTCCAGTCGGAACTCGCGAGCTGGCGACGGCCGGGCGCGCTGATCCGATGCGCAACCAACCAACCCTCCAGGCCACACCCTGATGACAGCAGCCAGCACGTACGTGTACGTCTCTCTCTGGTCTGGACGTGTATGGACGTCTGGACGTCGCCGCCGTCGTATCGCGCGTGCCACCCACTCCCATACGTACCCCTCGCGCGCCACCATGACCACCGCCGGTACGTCTCCGTCGAGCGAGGGATGATAGTTAATAGTTAAAGGCTGGGCCGGGCCGCGCGTACGTGTTCTGGTGGAACGCGCGCCTGGGGCCCGGCGGATTTTGCGAGAGACGATGCATGCATGCAAGGCCTGCATGCCAATTGGCAACGAGGGCCCGCCCATCCAACCCAGACGTACCGCAATCCTGTGCTGGCACGTACGAGTACCACGCTGCTGCGACCTGCGATGCGCGAGAGCATGGAGCCATGGACCCAGCCCGTCCACCATGCACCCATTACAATTTTTCTTTTGTTTCCGCTCTCAAGTACGTAGTAAGTTGCTGCCTGTGCCTGTCCGCGGCGCCGATCGCCGAGCATGGACCACGCCGGACGGACGGACGGGGGTGGGTCAGCCAGGCCAGTTACGCGAGATTCAGGAACCGGCACGGGCCATGCGTCCCAATGAATGTGTCAGGCGGCCGTTTCGTCAGGTTCCCCGAAATGCCCCAGCTGCCTGCAGGACGGCTGGACTGGACGGGTGGAGGAGGAGGAGGAGCCATCAGCCATGGCTGGCTGCCTGGCTGGCCCCGTGACACCCATCTGTAGCCACGACGCACGCACCTGAAGCACACACGCGCCTCCCCTGCTGCTGCTGGATCAGTACAGTAGGCCCGGCACGGCCTGGCCTGGGGCCGTTGCAACATACAGTAGGAGTAGTATCGCTGGTGCGTTTTGAATTTTTTTTATTTAGCACAAGCAGAGCAGGGCGGCAGGACCGAGCTGTGACGCGTCAGGAAACCATTTCCGTCTATTGGGTGCAGATCCGGCAGACTCGCCACCGCTCACCATTACTTATTTATTATAGATAGATCGGCGGCTTCAATAAAGGGGAAGAGATAAAAGTAAAAGCGATGTGTAAAAACGAAAAAAAAGGGTGGCCGAGTTTTATATCATTTGCGCGGCGCAGGGGGTGGAACTGTGGTGGAGTGGTTGGCTTTGTTTGGGCTCGCCACGTCCCCGTCGGAGGTGACCCGGCGCGGATTGACCAGCTCGCCGCGGGGAACCGAAACGAACGCGTCGACCGCGCGCCACCGAGCCGCAGCAGCCGGGGCCATTTGGGCCAGCAAGGCAGTCGTGCGAGCCCTTCGCCGCGTGCAGTGCAGGTGCTGACCACGGCGCCGCGGGCCGGCAGCAGATTCGATTGGACAGGGGGGGGAGGAAGGAACAAGAAGAAACGAAAAGCACACGGGCAGCAGCGGCGGCCAGCGCGTGTGGTACAGCAACAGCAGCCACTGAGCCAGAGCTGCAGCCACAGCCCACAGCCAGGCAGGGCAGGTGTGCCTAGGCTGGGACTCTGGGAGCCGCCGCGGCTAGTCGCTAGCCGTGGTTCCTGTGTCGTGTCTGCTCTGGCACTCTGGCAGCCTGGCCCATGCCACGTTACCGTACCCGTATGTAGGAGGACTTTTTTTCCCCCCACTCCGCATGCAGCAGCCTGTCTAGACGCTGGGCCGCTGGCATTGCCTGATTAATAGTATTTAATACAGTAACACTTCTACCAGTATTGGAAAATAGCTTTATGGTCGGTTCAATCAGTTTGATTGATAATCGCCTCGATGTGCATCTGTAGCATGGACTGATTAGAGGGCGGTGGCAGTACAGTACTGTACTGGTAGTAGTACAGGCAGGCATCGGATGCAGACGTGCTGGGAACAAGACAAAGGGAGGGAGGGAGGGATGGCGTCAAGTGGAAGGGAAGGTAGGCCGCCCGTCAGCCGAGAAAGCCCCCAGTCCTGTTACCCACATCCCCTCTTCACCGCTTTCGCGCTCGCACGCACGGATGGATGGATCACTCATCAGAGATCGATTCAGACTTCAGAAACGAAAGCAAAGCGAACGAGACTACGAGAGGAAAGAGTTGCCTTTAATCCCTCCCCTCCCCTCCCCTTCAAGTGACATTTAATTCCGCAACAACTTGTTGGAGTCGCCCAGAGGAGGCGGAGAAGTAGCAGTGTACGAGCATGAGTACATACGGAAACGAAGACGAATCATTGGACCTGCCTAATGGCTGGGTACAGTAGATGCCAGTAGCACGCACGCAACGCATCATCGTCTGCCTCTCAGGCAGAGGAGGCAGAGCATTTGTGTTGTGAGCAAGTAGTAGATGGGGATGGGAATGGGGATGCATGCATGAGCCAGCCAGCCAGGTGGGCCTTGAGACATGCTTGCGTAGAAAAAAAACATCACGTCGCAGATCGAGGCAGATGGGCGGAGCAAGAGCGATGGGGGCGGTTAGCCATGTGATGAGCGCGCACAAAATCGCTTTTACGAGAGCGGAGGAGCAACGAGCAGGGGTGGGAGTGGTCACGCACAGCTCATCAGAGAGAACACACGCGAACGAATACCACCACGATCGGCGGCAGGGCAGATCCGCCCGTCGCGCATGTGGCCGCTCCCCGTCCCCGTCCCCGTCCCCGTCCACTCCACTCGCGCACTCCGATTCGATTCCATAGCACCGCAGATCGGTGGGTTCTGGACTTCTGGTTGGGTGGTTTGTCGTGCCTGCCTTCCTGCTCTAGTGCTCTGCTCATCTCCTCGCTGCGCGCGATTTCAGTCCCGTCCCGTGCTCGCTTCGCTTCCCTTCTGCCCCTGTCTGTCACGATGCGCTACCTCGCTCTCAGCAGGCCAGCGGGGCCAGAGAGAAACGGCTGCTGCAAAGGTGGTTTAGGCAAAGCCGAAGCCTAGTTTTTCCACAGGCCCATGCCCTTTAGGCCATGTTTAGATTGCAAAAAATATTAACTTGATAAATAGTAGCACTTTCGTCTTATTTGGTAAATATTGTCCAATCGTGGACTAACTAAGCTCAAAAGATTCATCTCGTGATTTTCAACTAAACTGTGTAATTAGTTATTTTTTTTATTTACATTTAATACTCCATACAAACGGCTAAAAATTGATGTGATGGAGAGAAAGTGAAAAAACTTGGAATTTGGAGGTGATCTAAACAAGGCCCGAGTGCGTGGCTGGCTGGCTACTGGCTACTGCTATTGGCTACTAGCTAGTGATATTCCCAGCCGTGTAAGGGAGGAGCAGCACGTTGGAATCGTGTCGCGTCCAGCACCAAAGTGGGGTGTACTACGACGACGACTCAACCGTGCCAGTCAAATTAAACTACTGCTAGGCGCCAGCTAGCATACACACGCACACACATCGGCCTCCTCCGTCCCTGGTTGGTTCCACCTGGGGGCATCATCGGGGAGAGTTTTCGCCCCAGGCTTTAGAATAATTCGCCATTGGTGGGTGGGTTAACTTGTCATCATCCTCCCCCTCTGCGATTTGCGGCCAAAGCAACCGCAGTACAATTGGGAGGAGAGCGGGGAATTCTTTTGGCTGGCAAGTACATTACGGACTGATAATGATGACGAACCCAACCAAATAAAACAAGAGGAAAGGAGGGACGCAGCCGCACCGCAACTTGGTGTCACAGATTGGAGGAGGGCGCTTCTTTTCAGGACGGATCCATCGCTCCCCACGATACTTCCACGCATTCGTAGTATATATATATTATTATTATTAGGAAAGCAATTATCAATGGCAGGGGTACGACTACGACTAGCGTCGGTTTAGCTGATAAGTCATGACTGAAAGTACTGCTGGTTAATTTATTGGGAAAGAAAAATAGTGTTTGTTCGCTGAAAAAATATGCCAGGTGAACAGGGCGTAGTAGTGAGTGGTACCCGGAGTAATCAGCAGCAGGTCGGGGACTTCAGTCTATTCGTTTGGCTGTGGCTTGTCGTAAACGATTGTAAATTTTCAACCGAAACAGTATTTTTCTATCACATAAACCAATCAACAATACTTTTCCACGAACCCACGACGATACGAACCACGCAACCGAACGTACCGAAGCAACCCCGGTAGCGCGGTCGGCACTGGTTTGCTAATCATAGCCGGAGACCCACACAGACACAACAGTGCGTGAGCAAGCAAGCAACTGCCGAGAGCACAGGCCCAGGCCCAGCCCCCCGCCACGCCACTTGCTTAACGCTGGAACCGAAACGGTTGCTGTCACTTTACGCTGGTTGTACGTGCGGCATATGGCCGGGTCGTTGAGATCGCTGCATCTGTCGCTTGCCTGATGGATATAGATCCACGCCCCAACATGCGTTCTGATAAAAAGCTGAGCCCATTTGCATTTGGACCAGCGAGATTATTCCAACCGATTACGTACTGGAGTACCAGTACCAATGCTGCAGTAAAGAATTTAATATTTATTTTTGATCTTCTCCAACGATAAAACATAAAAGACAATCATTTCTGTAAATAGGTCTCCAGGAGAGAAGATATTCAGATTTGGGTTATGCCTCTTCTGACACCCAAAATAGATCTTCTATATAAGTACTCTGTTGGAGGCTATAGATATTGTGTTTGAGACCCGTTTTAAATTTGAGTTCTACAATAAGTCTGCTCTTGAGACAACCTTACTAGGGCCGGTTAGGACTGAAGTTTACTCACTTAAATTTTGATACTAAACCATCAAACTCTCGCATTTTTTAGATTTATTATTTCAGAATTAACAGTGTTGGCCCCGTTCGCATGCCCTTAAATCCGACTTGATCAGCTTATTTTTTTTATCCGGAACGGTGTTTTATGTAGTTTTCTCTTAGCCCACTCATATAGTAGTTAGCTCTTTACAGTTAATACATGGCCCATTTGTCTCTCTCACAGACTTTCTTCGTTTTTGTGCCCAAACCGACTGTAAGCTTACAGACCGCTTCTCCTCTCTCTCCTCCCCTCTCTCCTTCACCTCAGCATTTAGTCGGCTTACAGCCTACTCTTATACTTGCTCTTGGCTAGGATATATTAGTTATGATATAATATTTTTTTTCTCATAACAAACCAGCGCTAACCGAACTTATCCGCCTAGATTCCGATCAACCAACAGGCTGACTACGGTACGGAGTAACA